>NC_045758.1:5897500-6040000 GCF_009193385.2 Nasonia vitripennis | reverse complement strand
CGCACGCACGCGTGAGCATATCGGACGATTTATACACCGATAGCGATATATATGGTCAGCCGATTAAGGAGTCGAGCCGGGAGATTTCAAACCTGCGGATGAGATTTAAGGGTCGGCGTGCTTGCGCGAGACAGATAGAAAGAGAGAGAGAGAGAGAGAGAGAGAGAGAGAGAGAGAGAGAGAGAGAGAGAGAATGCCTGCAGCAGCGGCAGCGGAGTAGTATAAAAAAGGAGATTCGGGGAGGAAAAAGGACAGCGGAACTCTGAAAACTTTTTCTCGCGCGGCTGAGGAATCGCCCAAGTCTGCTGGAATTATCGGCAAGAAATTTTATCGGGCTTTAAGCCTGATCCGGATACAGACTGCTCGCTCTCTCTGACGGTGCGAGGGGATTCGGTAGAATATCGCAGCCTCCGCGCGGCGAAGTAAAAATAGAGGAAGGAAGGAGACGTCAAGATCTCAAGAGAGAGAGAGAGAGAGAGAGAGAGAGAGAGAGAGAGAGAGAGAGAGAGAGAGAGAGAGAGAGAGAGAGAGAGAGAGAGAGAGAGAGAGAGAGAGAGGAGAGAGAGAGAGAGAGAGAGAGAGAGAGAGAGAGAGAGAGAGAGAGAGAGAGAGAGAGAGAGAGAGAGAGAGAGAGAGAGAGAGAGAGAGAGGGAGAGAGAGAGAGGGAGAGAGAGAGAGAGAGAGAGAGAGAGAGAGAGAGAGAGAGAGAGAGAAGCTAACGCGTGGGAAAGAAGGCGGCGGAATAAAAATACCGTTCGGCAGTAGTAAGCGACGCGGTTTGGTCAGACGCGCAGAGTGCAGGGAATGGAAGAGGTGAACGCGAGGGGTTAATCGACAAAACAAGCCACGAGCTCCAGTGGCGACGCAAAAATCACGACTTTTAATTCGGCGCACCATAGCAGCAGCAGGCGGGGGATTATCAAGGGGAGCCAAGCAAGTATAGCAGTCGTCGTCTCTCCGCGGCAGCTCTAGAAAACACGGAGACGAAGTCGAAGGAAAGTCGGAGGGTTAACCCGCGCCCCGGCATACCTGCATTACCGTCACGCGAGCAATTACGCTTCGCGCGCCGACGAGCCTAGTACACAGTGTAGAGAGCTTGGAGAGAGATCAAGAAGGAAGCTCGGAAAGGGTTGCTTTCTGGCTGGCATCGCGACTCTGATTCTCGCGCGCGCAGAGGAGACTTAAGGAACGAGAATAAGCGAGAGTGAGAGAGGGCAGCTAATAAAAGCCCACAATTACCTCCGGTTTGGACCATTTGTCTTGACGGGCCTCGTCGTCGTCATCGTCTCATGCCTGATATAATTCACCTCGGCAACAACACATTGTAGCCTAATGAGGCGTAAAACATTCCAAGATATCAGAATGCTTGGCAGAGCTTCACAGCCGTCTAGCCGGCACCGGGATATGCGCGAAATTGCCTTTCCACCCTCGGCCGTGCATCGCGCGCGCGCGCACGCTCGCTCTGGCAAACGGATTATTTTTAGCTCGAGGATAAACAGACCACCTTCTGCACTGACTAACGTTCATTTTCGCGCCGTTAGCTCGACTCCGTGTGTGACGATTATCGTACGTGATGTTTTGTTTTTAATACGGTTACTGGAGCTCAGCGTTAAGATGATCTTTTCTCTCCGCGTGTATACGGAAGCGTGATTACGTTTACATAAAATTGACTTCGAGTGACGGCGCTGATTATGCATTCGATGACGCTAATTGAGGAAGTTACGTTTTAATCGTTCTCGCAGCTTCTGCACTAGTGGGGCGAAAGGAAAACTTTCGCAAGGAAGAAGTGTGTGTAGAGTCGATGTCTGCGGTTATCTACATTTTCTCTTATTCAAAGAAATACCGCAAAGGGTGTGCTGTATATAATACATACGGTTGTAAAATATTGATTGTGTAGTCGCGGCTGTGTGAGCGCGACGTGGCGCGCGCCACTCATTTTTTCTTCTTTTTTAACAATTTATTAATCACATAACGCGAGCGTGTAAATACTTTATACGCAAGCATTCGTTCGCGACCGCTAATTAGTATAGCCGCGGTGAAAAATCACATTAAAAGCGTAAATGGACAAACTCGACAACGGCGAGAAGACAGCAAACACGCCGTCGGCATATCTCTAGCCAAATAAAGAAATAGCCCAATAACAACACGCCGCCCCGTTTGCTCGGGAAGAAAAAAAGCCAGCTCCGTCCCATTGTTGATCTATTCAACGCAAGCGATAACTTGGGTAAACAGGCTCTTCGGTTGAGGGCGCAAACCGAGTCACGTCGCCGTGACTCCCGTAGGAAGCTCCTGTCGCCGTCGTCGCAGTGATTTGCGGCGATAAACCTCATATCGACAGGCGACGCACGTGTATCGCGTGCCAACGCTCCTTTCTTTCCTCCGGACCGAGCGAGCGAGAGAGAGAGAGAGGCTGCCATATGATATATTTGTAATCATGTTGAGCGCGCGCGGCACGTGCCCTTCCGTTACAACTGCCTCTCGTGACAAATTGCGCCGCTTGGCGCGCCTCTTATTCCTTCTTTTTTCACTTCGCCTTATGGGAGAAGTCGCGCGGGGAGAGAATTTTATTTTCTAGGGAAAACGACGACACGATTTCGCGGCGTGCATTCCGAGTGTTAACAGTCAATTTAACGGCTTTGTCGTGGGGGCGAGAGAGCCGGCTCTCCATGTATGCGTGATTTGCCCGAGTTCACGGTATGAATGAGTGCTGTGTTATAATGCTCGGGGGCCGCCGAATGGATACCGATGATCGAGTGCCGCCGCTGCGTATTTCGAATGTATAAATGAAATCGAGAGCTTATCGGAGTGTACGAATTGAAAAGCTCGCTATTGTTTCGAAAACAGACTCGCGCGTCCTTCGGGTATTAGGATAATCGTTTGATGAGCCGCAACTCGCGGTCCCAAGATGTAAATCTCGATCGGCGATCTCGGCCTACGGCAATAATAACCTGCCCGGCAATTCCGCCTCGGCGCGCATAACGACGGCATATTATTACTGCCCGACTGGCCCCGCCAACAGTTTATTCCGCCTGCTCATTGCGCTCGGATTTACTGCCGACCCCCGTCTGAGTGCTTATATATACATACACCTGCGAGAATGGCCTCTACGGTGTAAATCTCGTGTTAGGCTGGTTTACGAGTTCGCCAGAGGCGTTAACAGGAGAAGAAAAGAATATTATATACGCGTGCGCTCAATTATTAAGCTTAATAAGAATCAGAATCTCCGCATCAATTACAGCGTTATAATTACCTATAAGGACATCAGAGAGGCGGTTATAGACGCGGCGTGTATAACTTTGTTCCCGCGCAGCGCACCTCGTTTGTTCTCTCTCTTTCACTTTTTTTCGGACCTCTATTATCCACGCGTGCGAGCGATAAAAATTTCATGCCGCCGTAGAGTAGTATATAAGTGCTTCCTTCCAGGCAAAATTCCGTATGCAAGGAGACGACGCGCGCGCGCGACCATAAGAAGCAGCGGCAGCAGCAGAAGCAGCAGCAGCAGCACGTGTGCGTATAGCTGTTACTTGTCACTATGATACTATCGATCCGCTTAGTCCGTCGCGAGCGCGACTACCACTACTACCACTACTACCACCATAGTACACCCCACTTGCAGCCATCCTTTCAGAAGCTAGCCCGCTGCTTTGTCTGTGCGCAGCCCCTTATACCCTCGTACTTCCTTATACCTATAGATACACGTACGCGCGCACGCGTGTGTGTGGGTGTATGTGCGTCTTTAGAGAGAGAGAGAGAGAGAGAGAGAGAGAGAGAGAGAGAGAGAGAGAGAGAGAGAGAGAGAGAGAGAGACAGAGAGAGAGAGAGAGAGAGAGAGAGAGAGAGAGAGAGAGAGAGAGAACCCCTTTGCGAATATTTCTAGGACTCGGGCTGGAGATTAGCATTCATTAAAAGTTAAAGCTCGCGCCCGCTTGTATACTGTTGGGCTTGAGAAAATTTTCTCAAGTTTCTCGGAGAGAAACTTTCTGCCCGCGCATGTGTGTGTCTACGGATTCTTTGTGCGTGAATTTTTATCGAGTGTTTACGCGCGCGAGACGCTGAATAATAATTATTCGCGGAAAAAAGCCGAGTAAAGTTGTAAAATCACAACGTTATATTTCGCGATGAAATACAAGCCGCGCGCGCGCGGATCTCTCTCGGCCAGCTCCCGCAAGAAAAAGCCAGCGCGGCGGCCGTAAATTTCTTCTGGCTCCGTTTCACACGAGCCTTGTATATATAGCTCTATACACGGCTCGTTTTCTTCGCGCGCGCATGAGCTCTCTATAAATCAGTGCGGGGTAATTCGTTATGCGCAGCACGCAGATGGTTTTGTTATATGAAAATATGTGCCGTGCGAGCGCCGACGCTCTAAAATACACGCTAAAACACATCCCTCTCTTTAGCCCTAATAATACACACACAACACATAGCCGCGTGCGGAGAAAGAGCGTCATGCTGCTGCTGCTCTCTTTAATTACTAGCGCTGCCGGTGTGTGCCGAGCGCGTGACGTATTGCCGGGGCCGTTTTCGCGGATCGAACGGCGCCTTTGACGTGAGAGCCCGAGAGGATCGCGCGCGAAACTTTTCTAGTTAGTGAAAAAGCAGCAGCAGCAACAGCGGCGCCGATCATTTTCCGCTTTGACGATAATGATTTTTGCCCGAGATTGCTATCCGCGTGCCTGCTTTTTTGCCTGCGTTATGGAAAAAAGCGCAGCGCACTTTTTTCCCCAGTGCAATATCTGACTATACTGACTATAAATTTGACTATACTGTACGTGATGTGTGTAACTTGCGAACGCTCGAGTATTCGTGCGTAATTTTCGGGAATACGAAAGTTGGAATTAATATTCGCGAGGCGCGTTTGCAGGTGAAAATGGCGTAATTAGTTAGGAAATTGTTCGCTATCGAAGCGCAATTAATTTTTGATTATATCCTTTAGAGAGTTCGTATCAACAATTCGACGGTATACTCTTAATGAAGCTTCGAATAATTACGTGTGAGATACCATAAAAACTCCTGCGCTACAGCGTTATACAGAAAAAAAAAATCAAGTATTCATCCGTGCCAACGCGCCGTCGAATGGATTTCACGGGGGGCACTTAAATATGTGATCGCTACATAAGAAGCTCCTTCGAGACGCTCGCGCTGCCGGAAAATCCAGAACAGCCTGAGCTAGCTCGGAGCGGACAGAGCTAAATATTTGATAGCGCTTCGATTGGTTTAAGGGAACAGCCGAGTCTTTCCTTTGTAAATGGAAGGGAGCAAAGAGAGAAAAATCGCCAAGGTGCTCTCGAGAAAAGGCTGTATAGTGTAGGAAAAAAGACGAGAGCGAGAATAGAGAAAAGAGAGCGAAGAAGAACGCGGATGGATGAGCGGATAGTTAGTGGAACGACGACGAGCAGGGCGGTATTCCCTCGAGTCGAGAACGACGAGTTGATGGCCAATTGGGCAGCTGTCCCAGTAGCAGCGCGCAGGCTCTCTTTGCTTTTCTTCTCTCCTTCGACTGTCGATATACCGGATGGGGCTCTATATGGATGAGCTTAAAAAATCGTCGTTTTGATAGCCCGCAGAGAGTGAGATAGAGAGAGGACAGCGGTACATCCCAGTTGGTAAATAAAGCCAATCACCGCGTCGTTACCGTCGAAGTCCGGCAAATCACCGTCGAGTGTACACCCCGTACCGCTTGACCCGTCGTTATCCGCACGAATTTTCCTCTCTCTTTTTTCTTCTTTCTTTTGTTGCCCACACGCCGCCTTCATACGGAAAATTTTTAAAAGCTAAAAGCTCCTCCCGCCAAACCCACTCGGAACAACAAACAAATTCTCTCTCCTCCTTGAGCAACGCAAAAAACTACTTAGAAGCATCAGGCTAATACGACTCTAACAGCGAAAGTATTTTTCGCGACACTGTACACAGAGGGGGTTGAGGTGTATATACGCATATAAGAAACTTAGCGATAAAGAGAGAGCGAGAGTCACGCGTGTGCGGCTCTCGCAATAATCCTCGCGCTCTGCCAAGTGGGGTGCATTAGCCCGACTTGCCATTATCCACGCTTGGGAGACTCTTAAATTATCCGAGGCTCGCGCCGGACGCGCACACCGCCGCGCGGCACCCTCTGTCGGCGAGAAAAAGACGTACGAGCTTGCGACGCCGTACCTTAGTTAGCGAGTGTGCTTTCGCCCCTTCCTTCTTTTTTTTGCGCGCGCGACACGTCTATAGTTGATGAAGCGAAAAGTGCGTGGGTGTGTGTTTGCAAAATACGGGATTATGAAATTAATAAAAAAAGAAAAGAAATATACCGTCATCGAGAATAAAAAATTGTACTTATTATATTAATGCGGAGGGTGATTTCGATTACAATATTACGAAGCATCGAGGCGACCTTTTTTACAATAGGAGTATATAGCGGCGTCGTTATCTATTCAGCACACTGTAGACATCGATTAATGAGTGTCCGATTTCATAAAGTATTGAGGATTATAAAGTCGCTATATGCAGTCGCGCGGTATGAAGGTCAAGAAACTCGCTATAGCACAGAGCCTCCTTTTTTCCCTCCCCCGTCTCTATATATCTGTATACATACAGCTTGCGAGTATAGAACGCGACTAGGTAAAAATAATACCCGAGTATGCATGTACTTATGTGAGCCGCGCGACGAGAGAACAACGTTCAATTTGCAGTAGACAATTGATGGACTATTTGATGATTTTATTATTCACGAGGTATTATCGAGGAGAAGCCGGCGTCATTATTGAGCATAGCTGCAGCTCTGATATACTTAGCAGTATGTATATCAGAGAGAGATGAGCTTTACTTATAAATTTTTCATTTGTAGTTTAAAACTTTTTCCGTCGCCGCCGCCGCCGCCGCGTATACGTGGCCTCGATTCTTCTCAAACTGTGATTTACACGATACCCACCAACGATATGAACTGTATATAATAGAGCAATTAGTTCGCTCTCCGAACTTTTTTCCGCGAGCTTCTCTACAACATACATTTTGTCTTGATAATTGATTTGGAAAAAGGTGTGGTGAAATTTCGAATCTAAAACCGTATAGACCGCATCTAGCCGAAACCGCCGAGTCGCGTCTGACTCAACCGAGACACGAGGAGGCGGCCTTCGCGTCTTTGACCGCGCGGCGACATTAACACCGATATTTCGCGCGCGACAATGGAAGGAGAGAGCGAGAGAGAGAGAGAGAAGCTACGAAATCCAGGGCAAGCCCAACCGCTAAGAGCTGTGATCCGCCGGTGGTTTATCTAATTGGAATTGTCGAGGGCGCGAGCGAGCCTCCTCTCTCTCTCTCTCTCTCTCTCTCTCTCTCTCTCTCTCTCTCCTCAGCTAGACAGTACACAGCGGAAGAAACCTGCCAGTATATATATACCAAGAGAGGCAGAGAGGGCGTCGGGAACTTTGGACTATCTCTTGGAACACTGTTCCAAGGAGGCTCTTTAGACTTTACTCTGACGTGACGTCGCCTAATACTCGAATCCCTTCGTCGCCCCTTCGCGCGTGGACACCTATACAGCTTTTCAGCGCGTGTATACCTATATACATATATAATACACTCTATCCATCTCTCTCGCCGGCTAATTAATTGATGAGCCCCCGGATTTAAATGCAGTTCATCATGAATCGGACGTCGGGGCTGCGCGATGCGTGCGCGAGAGTTGCCGAGAGTTGGATTATTGAATTTAGCAGGATTAGAGCCAGCGCTACTGCAACCTGTAACTTTCCCGCTGCGCGCACTGCCGAGTACACGACATTTCGTTTAGCCTGCTTTGCCGACTTGTTTTCTTTTTTTTCTCGCTCGACTCGCTTTTTTTCTGTTTTCCCTGGCTTGTCGCGAGTAATTAGCGAGTTGCCCGAGCGATGGGTTGTATTTTACATATGCGCTGCGCTCTCGGCTCCTGTAATCCGATTGAGGCTTAACTCGGACTTCGGCTTTCTTTTCATACGCGCAGCCATGTGTATGCGTGTGTAAAGGAGAAAATCGAGTTTTATTTTTAAAAATCGTCGTGAATAAATCATCGGTTCAAACGATTCTATCACTCATCCAATTGAGGCAATTATAAAATTCAATTAAGCATCGTGAATAAGTGATGCCGCCGGTTAATATTTAAATTCGCACACCATACTCGGCGTCGTCTATAGAACGAATAATAATGGGTCACACGCGGCTCATCGGCAATACGTACAAGCGAAACAGTCCGCGAGGCAATTATACACGCGAAACAACAAGGAGTCGAGAACAAAAAAAAATCGAGCTTATACAGCTACATTCGTTAATCGCTCGCGAATAAAAAGCACAAAACGCATCGCGCGGCTCGCGCGCGTGCTGCAGTTTAAATATTGTTGACACAGCTCGCGGCGACTGCTACACTATAGCAGCAATAATGATTTTTCCCCGCCGTCGAAAGTTTGCCGTACGCTGAAACGCCACGTGTAGTTATGGCTAATTATACCGCGCACGACCATGTCAATAGGCTCTAGTCGCGCTGCCGGTCTCTATAGACACACCGCCGCGTGTGTGTATACCTTTACGCGTCGCCGTTGTGTTACACTTTTCAATCGGCCTATTTTATTTCCGTGCAAAATCCCACCGATTACACGGCTATCCGAACTCTACCGATACGTGTCTTGGGTGTAATGCGGTGATGGGTATACGGGTACCGATTGGGACGTAGACGTTTCGCGGAGCTATCGATGAAATACGCAGGAGAGATAGACCACGTGTTCGGCTACGGCAACGCTTACGTGGTGTGTCTGTTTATATACGTTATAGAGCCACGGCTATAGGTCTGTAGACCGCGAGCTGACTCGACGTTATACTAACCTCTCACACCGACGCCGCTGAGGTGTGAAAATAACTGTTAAATTATTTGCCGCCTCTCCTTTTGTGGCGGCGGCAACTATTAAGATGTCACTGACATGTATAGACCGATAGTAATGAGAACGATATACTAACGATTAAGGTGGTAACCTTTCGCGAATATCCACCGTTGTGAAGTCCGATCATTTCTGTTGACGAGCGACCCAAAAGCTCGACGAAACGCACGCATCGGGGGTATGAAGCGTTCGGAATATAAGTCGTGAAAATGATTTGTACGTTCCGAAACAGCAGTCGTCGTAAAATACAGGGGGGGAGGGGCGACGCCGGCGTATGAGACGAAATCGTGGAGACTGGGAGGGGGGGGGGTGTTAGTCGGCGCGGCGAGTCTAGAGAGATTCTAGAGCCATCTACGCTCTCTCGGAGACTTGCTTTCTAATTATTCCCCACAGGCAGTAAGGGATGGCACGTAATTGGAGGGTGGACGAGGACGCATCGATCCTCCATTCCGAGGGAATCTCTCTTGGCGATTCGAAGAGCAGAGCGAGCGAGCGAGAAAGAGATAGTTAGGTATATACATCTATACTCGCTGTAGCGGAAGACAGAGAGGGTGAGCATCAGTCCGCAAAGAAAAGTGATAATGTCTTAAGCCGCGGGCACGATTTAACTTCTGATTTTGGTCGGCCCATAGTCTCTTCTTCCTTTGCTGCGGCTGCGATAGGGAGTGAGTAGGCGAGTGAGAGAGAGAGAGGTGCAGTTGAGCGCTCTAAACTCGAAGAAGCAAGAGCTGGCGCACAAGCCGCGGTTGGTGGAGAGAGAGAGAGAGAGAGAGAGAGAGAGAGAGAGAGAGAGAGAGAGAGAGAGAGAGAGAGAGAGAGAGAGAGCGTTTAAGGTTTAAGGGAAGCCTTCCTTAAGATCCCAGCCAGCAGCGCACTAAGCGCTGACGCTGATCCTTCTCTTCCTTTCGCTCGCCTCTCTCGCCTCTTGTCTAGAGAGAAATCTCGAAGCTCAGTTTATCTAATTCGAGTTGTCGGCTGGTCCTTGCGCCAGTTAAGAGCAAGCCTATATGAACGTCTATCCCGATGTTTGTATGTATACAGTCCCGAATTGAAGTTGATCCCGATTTTCCCGATTAACGACGGATCCGTTTCATCACACCAGCCCGACATTTTCGAATTTGGATTTGTGGGGACCCAATACATACACCCGAGTATAAACGGCGAAATGAAACGCTGAAGGGTAGAGAGAGAGAGAGAGAGAGAGAGAGAGAGAGAGAAAGAGAGAGAGAGAGAGAGAGAGAGAGAGAGCGTATCATTAATCTGACACCGGGGCTGTCGATGTAAGGATCGTTTCATCAATTATCCAACCGCCTCCTCGACTTCCCTCTCCCCCACACCCTCGCACACTCGCGTGTGTATACTCACACCTACGATCATTAAGGTCGATAGATTAATAATTCCCGACTATTAGACCGCATATTTTCCAACCAGGAGAAGTTTGCCGAAGAAAAAGCAGAGCCGCTGGTCTTTGACACGGGAGAGATTGGCTACGTAATCTTTTTTGCTCGACGCACTGCTGCCGTGGCGCGAGCAGTCGATAAAATAACAATAACATTTCGCAGTGACGTGTAAACCAAGGCGTGCAACTTATGAAGACATTCGTTGCAGCGCTCTGGCGTGTGCTGCACAATGCACACACGCGATCGATCCGAGTCAAGGTCTGTCTCTTCCCCCGCCTCTACATCAGCTTTCCACTCGCAGCTGCACCTGTGCGCGCTTCTTCAGTTCTCGGCTAAAGAAGCGGCTAGCAGTATCGTCCGCGAGAATATTCAAAATTTGTGATCGTCCTTTGTTCGAAAAACGAAACGAAAATCTCCGAGGCGAGACTGTAGGTGGCTGCACCGGCTACGAGAACTGCAGGCATCGGATCGCAAGAGGAGAGCGAAGAGCTCGAAGGAGTAGGGGTTGCACGAGGAGCTTGCATTCTCCATAAAGCAGCACAGGGACACGTCGAGCTGGCCGCGCACTGGTGTGTGCATTCCGGGTGCTCCGTGGGAAAGAAGCTCGCTCTCGTCGAGTGGGTGGGGTAGCAGTAGTGCCAGTCGGCTCTATCTATCTCCAGGGGAGGGGGGTGCGACGACCTGCCTTCCTTCTCGCTGCGGTCGGCGCTTCTCCTCTCCCCGCGAGGACGAAGGAGGCCGCTCGGCGAGAGGAAGAGGGGCGCGCGAGGACTGCTCTCTCTCTCTCTCTCTCTCTCTCTCTCTCGCGGGGGTGGACAGCGATCGAGACCCGCCCCCACTTTGGCGCAGCCGAGCTCGCGCACTTTGGCAACTCCCCGCCAGTGCGCGCGCTGCCTCTCTCTCTCTCGTGCTCGGCTCTTACCACTTCCCCGACCCCCACCAACAGTCGCCGCAGAGCTGGTGGCGTATCAGCCACCCCTCGAGCGCCTGCACCCTTCGACATAGCACACAGTAGCTCCTCGTCGAGCGCCTTGTCGAGAAGGGCCAGGCTCTGCGCTCCGTCGCGTGACGACTACAGCGAACTTTCTTTCTCTCTCTCTCTCTCTCTCGCGACATACAGCCAAACAAGTTTGTCCACTTTTTACGCGCTGGTACCACCACCGCCGCCACCGCCACCGCCAGCACCACCACCACTGCTGCGACTTGTGCATCTGCAAGTTCGCGCGACTGCAAGCGTTCGCCGGACAACGTGCGTGTGTCGTTGTGTCGTGTGCACCGCTTCAGCTGTATGCGTTCTCCTCTTTTCGCCTCAAGTGGACTTTCGTGACGACAGCCATGGACAGCCTGTCGTAACAGTGAACACAGTTGACGGCGATGAATAATGTGCGGTTAGAGCAACCTCGTGTTGACAGCAGGCGAGCGACGATTTGCTAATAAAACAGACAACCATAAACGTAAAAACTGGCAGTCTACTGCACGGCCCAGTCATCGGAACGCTTCGGCTCTGCTCACAGGTGAATCTCTCCGACACGACGGTGAACTCGTACTCGCAATCGGTAACCTCTGCTACCTCAAACACTCGTAGACTCGCCGCGCTGAAACCCTCGATCGTTATTACTCCTGTTCGCATTTTTAAAGCAAAAAAATACGATGCACGTAGATGGTGCTTAGTATAACGCGCGCTACCGCAAATCGCTATGCTAGCCGCTGGTGGCAGCTCCTCGTCGCAGCTGCACCGCGTAGCTTGTGAGAACCGTCTGTACGATCCTCTGGAATTTTTCTGTTCCAGGGTCGAACTCACCAGCGTGCCGGGCGGCCAGAATGCGATGGCCCACCTCAAAAAGCGTAAGCTGGAAGCAGAGTCGGCCACCACGAAGCCGAAGCAGCAGCAGCAACAGCAGCAGCAACAACAGCAGCTCAGCTCGCTGAATTCCAAGCAGAAGAGCGGCAGCGACATGGATGCCCAGCCGGAGCAGGCGGGGGCCAAGCGGCGCAGGAAGAGCGTGCGCGACGATCAGAAATCGGTTAACGCGGCGTTCGACGATCAGAACAAGAACAACATACCCTTGCCCCAGAAGAAGCGCGTCTTTCCCAACGCGAACTCGGGTAGCCCGGCGCGCAAGGCCAGCAAGAACAATTGCGAGGAGCCCGAGGACGACGAGACCCTCATCAGGGAGACTGAGGCCGCGCTGAAAAGCCTCTCCGGCAGCTGGGTGCCCGGACCCAGGGGATCCTTCTACCAGCGGGGCAACTCCGACGAGGACAGGTACGAGTCGAACTTCGAGAACCTCTTCGAGGAGAAGAAGGACGGGGTGAAGATGTCGCCGTCGTCCATGTCGCAGTCGTCGACGACCAGCAACGAGACCGGCTGCTCGCTCAAGGACGTGATAACGCTGCGGGGCCAGCAGCAGCACAACGCCAGGTTTCAACAGCAGCAGGCTAAGATGATGCAGGACGCCTACAAGCAGCATAACGGCGGCAAGCTCATGAAGAAGGACGACGAGATGCAGTGCATGACCGACTCGAACCAGAACGAGGCGAACAAGCGGCTGGCCATCAACAGCGGAAGATCGTCGGGGAGATCGGCCGCCGGCGACAAGTACTCGAGATACGAACCGCCGGACTTCAACGAACTCGTCGACGAGTCCTCCAACGAGCTGGAGATCGACATGTCCGATCCGGCGAACGAGCACGAACACCACCTGCGGAACGAGCACCCGGACAAGTGCAAAAACGAGTCCCTCGCCAACAAGCACCAGCAGCAGACCAGCGGCCTCTACGGCTCCTACCAAAGGCCCTACTCCGACGGTCTCAAAGCCACGTCGCCGGTGGGCTCGTCGTTCTCCGTGACCTCGGCCTTCAGGCCGCCCAACAGCAGCGGCAGCGAGAAAACCGGTTGCCGAAGCGTCGCGACGCCGTCCTCCATCCCGCCGATGGGCCCGTATCCGGCCGCGGCGACGTTCGTCGGCTACCCGTCGCCTGGACCGACGATGCCCGTGCCCCAGCCGGTGCCCGGTATCTCGCCGCCGGTCGACGACAAGCACGCCTCGACCGTCTCCCTTCTGCAGTTGAAGTCTCCCAAGGAGGAGGCGATGCCGGTGCAAGCCGCCGCCGTCAGCAACAACCCCATGAGCGGCAGCGTGCCTAAGGGTACCAGTCCCAGTCACCAGAGTCTCGCGCCGATCGGCAGTCCCGACGCCAACTCCAAGCAGTACACGATCCTGCAGCCGGCGGGCGTCGGTTCGCGGGCTGCCAGCGCCATCCAAGACATCGCCAGAGAGGGCGTCGTCAGCGTCGCCGCGGTCAGCAGCACGAACGGCTCGGCGAACAACAATGCCAACAAGCAGCCTGGTAGCAACGGTCCCGTCGTCAATCCGACAGTCAGCAGCAACGGCAACAGCAGCATCGCCATGAGTAACAGCACACCGGCCACGACGACGGCCAACTCCGCGATGGGAGGCGACGTGTGCACGACTTCGAGCGTCGGCAATCAACAAGACCCCGCTATCAAGATGAACGAGCGGCCGGGATCTTTCGACGGCACTAGACCCGGAATGTCCATGTCGCCCTCCAGTCTTGGCAGGGGTAAGTTGACGTTTGCTTTAGCGCGTTGCTAGTCGCGTATGTAGGTTGATTGAGAATCGTAACTCCGTCTCATCGCGCACACATCATCGAATAGCAGTCTCGTATTATATACTCTATACACCCCGTGTGTATCCGCGTGCGATGTAGGTCAAGATCGACATGCGCTGCATTCGGAATTTCAAATCCCCCATGAAAAATTCGCCGAGGCGAATTCTGACGAGGGGTCGGTCCGCGCGTTCTCTCGCTGCTCCGATCGTGCGTTTCGCGAAAGGGGGACAAAAGGCATTTTCGACTCTGTACTCGCTCTCTTCCTTATGCGGTGCCGCTGCTTTCTCTATAAAGTTAGGGGAGTTATGCCAGGGTGGAAAATCAATAATTACGAAGCCGAGGGGTGATGACTCAAATGGCGAAATCAAGCTCTCTCTCTCTCTCTCCTCGCGGGGACTTATTCTCTCTCTCTCTCTCTCTTTGAAGGCTAACTACGGCTTTCACTTGTCTCTGCTTCCCGATTTATCTTCAATCGGAACTGTTATCAAAGCTGTAGAATCCTGGAAGCTCCTGTACAAATCCGCACCGTTTTCGTCAAAGCAAGTTTCTCTAATCGAATATGGGATGCATCGCAGGCAGTATGAACTAATCGAGTCAAGCACAAACTTACCAATTCCTGACGAAATTAACGCAACGCGTCTAGGAGGCGCGCATTCGGAAAGAAGAGAACCTTCCGTCGGGCTCTGGGCTCTCTTCGTCGACAACGGGACGTGGGCCGACAGGTGGAATCCGAGTGCATTCCCGGGATCTAGCTCGGGAGCACGCAGTGTGACAAGCTGTGCGTCTGCGTTTGGGGGAGAGAAATTTGGGGTTGATACCGCGTCATACGTATAAGCCGCAGCTGTCAGCGGCTGGAAACGTGACTAGCATGCGGCTGCTCTTCCACTTCTCGAGTCACCTTATTACCGAGGCTCCGAGACCCTATGCCTTTCCTCATTATCCCCTTAACGTTTCTCTCTCTCCCGTGGCACTAGTTCCCTTTCCTCCGATGCTGCTTTCAGCACTCCCTTCGCCAGTGCCGACGAGGCGGGGGTGGACCGCCGTTTCAAAAATTCAATCTCCGCCGTCCCTTCTTCCTCTCTCTCGCTCTCTCTTTCCGTGTATACCGACGAACGATTGTACAAACGAAAGAATTCCGGCTCGAGGGGATGGAATTGTTGCCTTAGCGGTGAGGCGCAGCTTTCTTTAAACGCGAGCGAGCTTTGACTCGGGAGTTTAAATGCGCTATTTTATCGACTTAATTGAACCGGCCAACAACCGCCGACGTTTCTCCTGGCATTTCGCGAAATTAGCTGACTCGAATTTTCTCCTCTCTCTCTCTCTCTCTCTCTCTCTCTCTCTCTCTCTCTCTCTCTCTCTCTCTCTCTCTCGCTCACTAGCTACCTCTCTGCACAGAGAGAATCAAATTACTTGCTTAGCGTTTGCCGGAGCAAATACCTCGGTAATCGACGGCAAGTCCTCTATTTTCACACGACTCTGCGAAAAAAAATTGGCAAACAAGCTCGCCTTTGCTCTCCCCGAAAAGGAAAAAAATTCAAACGCGCACAGAAGCGCCGAACGTCGAAATCACGGAAATCCGGTGTTTTTCGTGACAGGTAACGTTTGATTTTATGGCTCGTTGCAGTAGCGGCGGCAGCTCCCCCGCATCGTGACCCTCTCTCTCTCTCTCTTTCTTGATGGAAGCGTGTTGACACGCCATAAAACTGTTATCGGGAAATCCAGTGGCCGCAAAAACGCAGCTCCCCCTCCCGCGCGCTCTCCTGCGTATGTCTGTGTGTGTGTGTGTGTGTGTGTGTGTGTATAAAAGCGAAGCAGTAGTGTGCTGCCCGGTAGCGTTTGACGGCTGCCCGGCGCTAATAAAAAAATAAACTACCCTGTAACTCAATTTTACGCTGCTGCCGCTGCCTATGTGTACATGCACTCATGTGTGCGTATAAAATACCTCGGCGTTTTTCACGATCGTATAACGGGGGGGGCGGAGGCGATGTTGTAGCGACGTATAATGGCCGACCGCTAAGAGGAGGTCGTTCCGATGGCGCGAGAAGGAGGAGGAACGCGCGCGACACGTGTCTTTAGCGCTAATTTCACGCTTTATTGATTTATCCAGGCGCGGCTAATTCCGAAAACACACGCCAAGCATTCGGTCGTAAAAGCGCGTTTATGGATTAATTAAAAAAACCTCGTGAATTATGACGTTTTTATCGCCGCTCGTTATAGTGCAACTGATACTCGCAGATGCTTGTATATCGGGTCTGACGTTCGAGTGAAATCAGCGTTGCGTTAAAATTATCTCTCGTAACCGTCGGACGTTATATCTCGAGATGGCGCATCAGAGCAAGCTGTTCTCTTTTGAGTGCCATGAAAAATTCGTTTACACTTTAATAAAGCCGTCTCTTGCAATGAAGTCAAAAATAAAAAGCGTTAAGAAGAAGCGACCCTCGCTAATTGAAGCTAATTAAAGCGGCGAGAGCATAAACACTTTTCCGCTCGCGCGCAAGAGTGAAAGAGAGAGAGAAGACAAGTGAGCAAGGGTTAGTCCATTCCGGAGTCGAGATCAACGCGTACGCGTTCACTCACACACGCACACGTGCAGCGAGACGTATGAATAAAACAATCACAGTAGACTGTTTACGCACACCGCTGCTGCTGATGCTGCCGGCGACGTCCCACATATAACCCTCGTGAAATTGCTACAAAATAACACAATTACACACTCACCTTCACTCTTGCGTATCCCGCTCCTTCTTTGCCGCGCGATGATATCCCTTTTTCTCTCTCTCTCTCTCTCTCTCTCTCTCTCTCTCTCTCTCTCTCTCTCTCTCTCTCTCTCTCTCTCTCGCTCTGTCTCACCCTCGCGCAGAGAGCCGGGCACTTTTTTCCTTCTTCCCTTACGCTCTTTGCCTGCGGAAAAAAGGTCCGAGCTGCGCGGCTCGTTACAAGTCTATTCAGACGTTCAGCGCGTGCCACGGCACACGCTTTCATCCCTACGCTGTATATATATACGCTACCAGCTTGACCGGAAGAGTCGACGCGTGCCGCGCGCTTAGCCCCTCGTTTCTTTTTTCTTCTCCCGTTTATTTTTTTTAACCGACGAGCGGGCTGCTTAATTAATTGACGCGGAGCGTAATTCGATCCCTTCCGCGGCGGAGCAGGCTCTTTGCGCGTGTGACCTTCTTTTTTTGCAACTGCGCTGCGCGTACACGGTCTTCAACGTACGGATTTGTTTGAGCTGCTTGTGAGTGGATTATTTCGTCGAGCGCGAGGCCCGCGTGTAATTAATGCGATTGCGTAAAGGCTAATTAGAAATCGACGAAAGAAGACTTTTACCGAAGCGCGTATAGCAGTTGCAAACTTGTTTGTTGCGAGAGTCGGGGCTTTGCAAAAAAAAAAAATCGAGCGCGAAATTCAATTGAAAGCTCACCTCCGATGATGCTTTGCCCGTCGTGCATAAAAAACATTTATCTATAACGAGGCCTCTGAAAACTTTGAAAGACGCTTGTTAGAGTAGCAGTAGGCTCTTAGGCAGTACTATTCCATCGGCGCTGCGCGTAAAAAAGGCAAGTAGCTGCGCGGGAAGAAAGTTGATTAGCCAGAGGTGCGCCGAGCCATGCTTTCAATGGCTTATGGCGCATACAGTTCGTTCTAAATAAAGCATGCCGCTAATGACATCACGTATCGTAATCCAATTTACGAGCCAGCGCAGTGTATAGAGCCCTCTCTCCCTGTCGAAGAGAAAAAGGCGCGCGCGGGATTGGGTCTCGAAGACACGAAATGACGGCCTGATGAAGTTTCTCCTCTCGAGCGTCATGGCGGCGGCGCTCGGAATCGCCGGTGGCAGGGGATCAGGGCCAGAGGGATTAGTACACGACAAAGTTTATAAAAGTGCGCTTTCGCCTCTGCTCCTACTCTCCGCCCACGTTCTCTTCTTCGTCCTCTTTTTCCCGCTGTGGCATATCGCAAGGGAATGAGAGAAGGAAAAGCGTCCGAAAGCTCTCCGCTCTCTCTCTCTCTCCCCCTTCGATGTTTTCGTTGATTTGATTTGAAATATCCCGGCGCGACGCCGAAGACTTTGACTTTTCGCCTTTCCATCATCGCGGCGACGACGACGAGCACGTGATGAACGTACGTATGTCGGATATAACTGAATGAGCGGATCCTGCGCGCGTGTGTGGATAGACGTGCGACTAATGCGGAAAATTCCTCTTAATCCCGCGTGCTTTGCGATGTATCGCTTATTAGCTACGCTGCTGTGTGTATTATCCTCCCGATGTGAATCGCAGCATCGTCATTCATCACGCGACGCATTTTTTGAAAGAGAGAAATGAGAAACTATCGCAGTTTAAAGCGAACAATCGCAGCGCTAATTCCGGTAGACCATAGGCTCTCTCTGATGCTCTTTGTCCCGCGCACAGATCGAGGCGACGAATGCGGGCGAAAAGGGGATCTCGTCGTGGTTCTTCTTTGTTTTGCGGCCGGTTATGTGTCGAGTCGTATACGCGCGGCTTCGACGCTAATCTCGCGTGGGCTTAGACCGTGGCGTGCTACCTCTCTCTCTCTCTCTCTCTCTCTCTCTCTCTCTCTCTCTCTTTCTCTCTCTCTCTCTCTCTTTCTCTCTCTCTCTCTCTCTCTTTCTCTCTCTCTCTCTCTCTCTCTCTCGGCCAAATCCCAGAGGCCATTCACGAATCCGGCGCGCACAATGCGACGCGAAATCTTCGGGCCGACCGCACGCGATCCTTTCCACGCCGCCGCAAACTCCCGCTGTATACGCCTGCAACGCTTGACTCGACCGCTGCAATCCCCTGGACTAATTAATCAATCGCTCCCGGACGCTAATTGCTCGTACCTCGTTCTTCTGTCTTATCGTGGATTTCGAAATAAGTCTCGTAGAGTTTATACGCAAAACTATACATTCTTATTAATAAGTACGCTGATGCGTCGAGTCGTATCAATGATCGCGAAAAGGCTGTAAATTGGAGGGTCTAACGAGGATTCGATTGGTTGTAGTGTGTATGACCGGGCACACATAAATTGCAGCCGATGGCGATTATTGATAGGAATTGACGTACAGCACGTGCGAACACTCGTGTGCAAAGTGCGCGTCCCTCTCTCGGCTCTGCACGCTGCGAATAGCGACACAGAGCAAGAGCGAGAGATACGCACATACGCACACGAGAAGTGTGTGCTTAATGGACTAAAGGCAGCGGCCACGGGGGTGGTTTGATTTGTTACAGAGGGCAACAAGTGCCCAACCCCAGGCTGCACGGGCCAGGGTCACGTGACCGGACTCTACTCGCACCACCGCAGGTAAGTAATTATCGTTGAATTAACTGCCTGCTGCTACCTGCACTACTGCACGTTCTCTCTCTCTCTCTCTCTCTCTCTCTCTCTCTCTCTCTCGTCGATTAGGTTAATGCCAATTCATGGCGCTGGAGCATAGAGAGCCGCGGAGGCTGCTTAATTAACGATAATATCGATTCGATTGATAAGGCGAGCCATAAGTTTGCATATGCTCGTATTCTTGAAATTTGAGTAGTAAGAGCGGATGTTTGGTCGGACGCTTAGTCGAGTTAGCTAGCGACAGATCCTCCTTCTTTTTCGAGAGTAAACGAGAACGCAGAGTGCAGCGAAGCGAAGTTTTTAATTTTGAACGAAAAATTGTTCTTAATTAGCGCTGCCAGAATCTAAATTTGCTCTATTTCTTTCTTTTCAGCTTATCCGGTTGTCCGCGCAAAGATAAATTAACGCCAGAAAGTGAGTATGAAACGCTGCTTTAATTAATACTCACACACTCTTTCTCTCACGTTATATATTTCGTAACGTAGCTCTATAGTGCATATATGCCTTGTACGAAAACACGCAGGAACGTGGGACATTTTGTTTTACTTTGTTTTTAGTTGCCCTCGACGTTCGGGAGAGAAAATGACACGCCCGACTGCTGCACTCACAACGCTATACGTTTCACCGAACGCAGCGCACAGCTTTTCTGTACATACCTATACTTTTGAATATCATTGGCGCTTAAAACGGCACTAATTAAGAAGTTACTTGATTCCACCGATTGTCTAGAAAACACGTACACGCGTGACATTGTTTGCGAGTGTGATACACGTCACCCCGCGATGTGTATAGGCGATGCGCAGCAGAGGGCTGAAAAGCGTGATCACGTTTCTCTCCCTGTACATACATATATAAAAACCGACACGACCGTGTACGCCCGCGTTATGTGTGTGTGTGTATCTGTTCTGTGAATATTTTTTTTTCGTTTTGACTTTTTATTAGTTGTTTCAAAAATCAGAATTCTTTGTGCTTTTCGTTAGCGGGGTAGAGAGCTTTATTTACTGCGTTCACTCTTTAGTTGAAATTTTTCTTTTTCCTGTCATACTCATTACTTTTGTAGTTTCTCAGTTTATAGTATAGAGTTATATTATCACCACACTTGACTTGGTTATGTTGCCGTATATACTATATGCGAGTATATGATTTATATACTTTTTGGAGAACTCGAGACCCCGAGACACGGGCGTAAAAGGGAGTGGCAGCCCAAGCGCACACGCCTGAATCAAAAGTGAGGATCTCTCTGCGTTTGAGTATAATACAGCGCTGGTTAATACGACTATAGAAACTTTGCGTTTCACGTTTGCTTCATTCGTTCGTCTTTCTTCATTTTTGCTCGTACTGGTTTCGAAATTCTAAAACTACATGGAGAACGAAGATTTGTTTTAACGTTTCGTGTACATATTGTCGATCAACGTAAATCATGTTACACACATATGTAATACAAATCATTTGTCGTTTTGCGTAAAGCGAGTTGAGGTTTACACTTGCTTATAATTTCGTTATTTTTCGGGAAAAGTCATTTCAGTTTTCACTAACTATAACTGTCAAGTATACGTTGGCCGTATAAGAATTTATTCAGGTCTCATCACAAACACAGAATATTACATTTTTTAATTGTATTGTGTATAATTTATTTATCTAAATTGATTGTATCTTTTCTTGTATTTTTTTTTCTCTCTACCCGCTCAGTATATTATACTTATTACTGTACGTTTCCGATGAATTTGTGTTATAACCGTGACGTTGTTTCTTTTACATTTTACTTTACCTCTTCTACCTCTATTCTTTTTTTTCTTTACTCACTGTTTTATTATTTTTTCATTCTCACCCTCGTTCTCCGTGAATCTCTTGAAATTTCTCTCACGTCTTTCGAATCGTACTGTGTCCAGTATATGACTCCATCGTTTATATGACATTAACGCAATTTATTATACTCAAATAATTCAACGCGAACAAAGTTCATGTATTTTGATATTAAAAAAAATAAGAAAAAAAACATGTGACGTGCGCACTGTTGATGATAAAAAGAAAATTAACCATCGCAAACTCGTGTCTGGGTTCTCGCAGTTCTGGCGATGCATGAGACTATTTTGAAATGTCCGACGCCTGGTTGCAACGGCCGAGGTCATGTCAGCTCCAATCGGAACACGCATAGGAGCCTGTCCGGATGCCCCATTGCCGCGGCTAATAAACAGGCCGCTCGCGAGGCGCGACACAAGGCTCAAGGTAAGGCTTACCAGTCCGCGGAGACTTAAATCAAACGCGCGGATCTAAATATTTCCAATTCCACACTCGAGCTCTCACAAGCTGCAGTGTGCAGTACGAACATTATTATATTTCATTCTACCGATGCCAACTGCGACTATACTACTTTGTTCTTTTTTTTCTTTCTCTCATCCTTATAGGCGCATCTGTATTCTTTATTGGAAATTACACACAAAAGCAAGTACACGCTATATAGACGTAGCTGTGTGAGATATTATGTAGCACTCGCTTGAGACGTTATATATCGTTAGAGGATTCACTGCGTCATGCTTGAAAATGCTTTGCGGAAAAACGTGGCTTTACAAAATTTCTTTGCACATGTTACGAAGAATCGTTTCTCTATAGAATATTTGTTTTTACGCAAAGCGTTTGTATTAGAACGTTTTCAAAAATAGATCTAGCAATATTATAAATCACGAATCGAGCAAAATAGGAAGATTTGCCGATCAATGACTCAATAGTATAAAACTAGTTTTACACGAATACGTAGCTCGTACACGAATTGTACTTTTGTGGGATTTGATATTTTATTTGCTTAATAACCTGTACTACCGAATTGTAAAAAAAAGTCTGCACCTCTAAAGACGTCTCTGTTACACCAGTGTCAGGTATACCTCCAGAGTACATCAGCACGAATCTGCTTCCTCCGACGCTGGACGGCAAGCTCTACCCTCAGTACGGCACCAACACGCAACAGGACTCCAAGCCAGTGGTCTCCTCTCCCACGTACGACTACTACGCAGCCAACAAAGTAACGGGCATCAACGTCAAGGCGCCCAAGACTCCAGAGGACAACAGTCAGTCTCGCAACGGCTCGAGCAAGGTCGTCCCCAAGACGGAGAACACTTCATCGTCCACCAGCTGCTGCAGTTTGCCCAACCGCCAAAACACGACGCAAGAACTGCTGGTCCCCAAGTCCGAAGACTCCAGCTCCTGCAGAGTCGGCCAGAACACGTCACCTCCTCCACCGCCACCGCCTAGCGTGCGCCAGACTTCGGCCTACGACTCTTACCTCAACCAGGATTCGAACTCGTCGTCCATGTCGTCAATGGAGGCGATGGGCTCGAGGACCGGCTCCCTCGGTGCCACGATACACCATCCGAGCCAGCAGCAGCAACAGCCTCAGCAACAACATCCAGTGGCCCACCACGTGCTTCCGATGCAGCCCGCGGTTGCCTACCCCATGCCAATGGTCGAGGACACGAGGATGAGCCACCAGATGGCAGCAGCTCAGCGCTCGCCCTACGAGTCCTCGATGATGGCTGCGGCCGCTGGAGCGACTAGCGAGGACATGTACTCGGCTCACCAGCGCTCGGCCGAACACGCGCGAGCAGCAGCGGTCGGCTACATGCAGCATCCGGGCGCCACGAACATCGCCAGGCCGGTGGTCACCTACTCGAACGACATCACCGCAAGGGGCTACGATACGACGGGGGCAGCGAATCACCGACCATACGACCCTGGCACCGCGTCAGCCTACGACAGGTACGATAGCCAGGCCTGCGCACCGCTGCAGCCCCAACAACAGCAACAACAGCAACTGCACTCGAGGACGAACATGTACTACTTGGGACAGACAGGCATGACGCCAGAGGAACAGGAGAGGGTCTATCACCAGGAGGCTGCCGCCGCGGCTCAGCAGCACCAGATGGCCATGGCCGCGGCTACCGTAGCCGGCATGATGAAGACGGAGGACGGTGAGTGTTTGACGAGAAGCAGTTTTTGGTTCGCGCCTGTATACTATCTTTCGATCGTAAAGCGAGTCTTACTTTAACATTATATGAGGTTCTGGAGAGAAGTTTAAAGATTGTGTAATGCTTTATCCCACGTATAGATCCAAACCTCTTTTACGTAGACGATAGCGATGTCATTAGCTGTGAAAAGTTAAAGAGAGTCTCGCTTAAAGGCAAGTAAAGCACAAGTACTATTCTCATTTCATTCGCAAAAAAAGTATTCACCCAAAAGAAAAGATATTGCGTAGCTGATGTATAAAACCGACATCATGAAAAATTGCCCATGTAAATTACAGTGAAATGCGTGACAGTCGCGCAAGTCCAACAGATGCAGAAGCCCAGCGGTCCTCCAACCTCGCCCGGTGGATCCGTCATGGATTTGTCAACCTCGAGCGTGACGTCGACCAGTCCACAGGTAAATATGCATTAGAAATATTCATATTCACTGTGCGGGCCAAGGCGCTCGGAATTCGTGCGTAATGATAACGTCATTAGGAATCAAAGGTGTAGGTATAGCGTATAACCTAGTCGTGCTGCGAATTCCGGGCGCTTTGAAAAGGATTATATATTCGCACTGGCGCGCTGGCGTTAACTGAAATTATTCTATTATATACGCGCAGGCACCGCCCTACGGATCGAACAGTCTCAGTCCGCAGTACGGCGGCGGGCAAACTGTCGGCGGTAGCCCTCAAGCTGCAGCCAGTCCGCACCTAACGGCGAGCCCCCAAGTACCCAGTCCCCAAGGCCAGACCCTCGACCTCAGCGTGAACAGACTGCACAGGTAACGCGCTCGCTTTCTCTCTCTGCTCTTCTCTCGCTCTCACTCCTTTCCCACCCGCACCAAAATCATCGCTGCCTAATTAATTTAGTGTTTACAGACAAAACTCTCCCTGTATTCCTCAGGCTCGAAATCATGGCGGTTTTAACTTTTAATTGTCGTTGTAATTACGCGCTTCTTGTTACACGCTCAAAGCAGTCGTTAAACGAGTTATGTTTATTTGACAACCAATTTGAGCCGCTTTAAGCCTGTAACTGTATATTCAACGAATTTGCAATTTAAATATCTTGAATAATCTAACGAAGTGTTTCTGATGATCCCAATAGTGGAGCACCGAGTCCGCAGTACTCGACGGCGCACGGCGAAGGAGTGCCCGTACCCGTGGGTCCAGGATTCACGGCCCCAAGGCCTATCGAAGAACAGACCGAACCCGTCGATTTCAGCACCGCCAACGAGCCCGTCAACTTCAGCGGTGGTATCAGGCCTGTACCAGGATTCCCACCACCAGGTGTTCACGCCGCAGCTTATAGTCGTGAAAGTACTCCAGACAGCGGTGGCTCGCACTACATGGATGCCTACAGAGATCCAACCGGTCAGTTTCGAAATCTACGATATTGTCACTATGGTCCTGTATGTCGAAAGGTGAAGAATGAGACATAAACGAGAGGCGGTATATCGTGTCGATTGTAAAAAAGAAAACAATATATTCCTCCGCGGAGAAATAAATGAGCTTGCAGCAAAAAGCTAGGCTGCGAAATTTATTTCCGAGCAAGTATATTACAGTGGCCCACATTTATGAGCTGCGACTGCGAGAGACGTGGGGAGAGAATTCTGCACGCACACGCACGTGCATGTACTGGGGAATAAAACTCGCGAGCCGATGATGAAAAGCTCGCTTTGGAGAAAGGCTGCAGGCGCGTACGTGTATACACTGAGAGAACTATATATTAAAATTTACTACATATGTAGGAAAAATTACTATATTAGATAGTAACGGCAGGTCATACTCGCTCCATGACGATTTTTACTATATTCATAGTAAAAATTGTTAGACTTATATTAAAATTTGTTACGTGTTTACTAGAAATTACTATATTATATAGTAAAAATTATTTTAAGAATTTCTCCGTGTGCCAGAATTTGAGGTTATAAAGTTGATTTATGCAGTAATAAGATACCAAAATCTATAATTTTTTGTTTATCTGATATTATTAAGTGATAAAATATCATTCGCTGCTATTATTTATTAATTTTGGTCAATTTATTATCAATATTAACTCATAAGTAAATGTGATTAATATATCAGATTTGAAATTTTGTACATAACAGTACTGTTTGGGTAAGTGGTCAGCGCGCTCGACTCCCATGCCAGAGGTCCAGGTTCAACAACATTAAATATCAATAATAATAATAATAATCATATTCGAATAAGCGCGTAAAATTGCCCAGCAAAAAAAAAATTAAATGTTTTAAAATTTCATTTCAGTATAGAAATTACTATCTGAGATAGTAAAATTTAATACAAAGCAAGTATAACCGTCCATTACTATATAATATAGTAATTTTTCCTGCATATGTAGTAAATTTTAATATCTAGTTTTCTCAATGTACTCGGAGCGGGCAGGCCGGGCAGGCGAGCTTTTTCTCCTCCCGCTGGCACGCTATAAATTTGCGCGAGACACGTTCCAGTCGAAATGAATACATTGTCGGGTAGCGTGTCATTACATTGGACGACGTGCTGCAGCAGCTCTCGCGGAACAGAGAAAGGGAGCAGGCTATATGCACGATAGAGACAGAGAGGGAAATACGAATGTATATAACCCCGCGGCGCGATATATCGGAATAGAACAAAGACCGCGCGCTCGCTCGCGCGTTCTCCCCCGAGGCGTACGTGGCGTCGGCGGCGCGGTTACAACTGCCGAATAAAAATTCGCCCAGCCTCCGGTTTTTCTCGTTCTCATTTTGCCTCGATTCGCGCGCGCTCGCGTATACCTACCTTGTGACTCTCCTCGTGCGCGCACAGTGGCTCTTTTTTGCTACTGCTGCCGCCTCCCTCCGAGCACCGCAGCGTCCTGTGAGCGTCACCGGCAGCTTCCATTGTTAATTATCAATATTTCGCCCGCGCCTATATACATATAGAACGAGAGTGCAAAAGTCCGACACTGCGTTGGCGTTTCTCTATGTCTCTCTGTTCGCTGGGGAGTAGTTATTGAAATTGAAACATACGGATGCCGACGCGTCGCGATGTGCAATATAGCTCCTCGCTCTCTCTCCCTCTCACTCCGCTGTATACCGTGATCTGTGCGCTACTGTTTTTTGGGATCTGTGTGCGTGAGCGCGCGGAGGGAGCGTGTAGCTGCCGAAATGTGTTTGGACGCGGACAATTCTTCTCTGGCAAATAAACGCGCGGACTTAACAACGGTTAATCAACCGCTCGGCGAACTTGCTCGCCGCGCGATGTGTACTGAATTTCCCGCAGACAGGGTGTATGAATGCCCTTTTTCTTGATTGACGATGTGCCTCTCATTCACTCGAATACAAAGCCGAGTTTGACTGATACTCGCATTCTTTCGATATCAAATGAAGAAAATGCTGTAGAAATTTTAAAATAAAACAAACTGATTCCTCTTGCAGGTTACGGGCCGATGAGTCCTCACCCAGGCTATGGAATGACGGGCGTTCAGGCCGAGTACCCAGGCAACACGTACACGCCGTACCCGACAGCGGGCTACCAATGCGGCGGCAGCTATCCAGGCGGGCCGGTCACCTCGGGCTACCAGATACCAGCCGGTTACACGCCTGCCCCGTGCTACAGTATGCCTCCGCCTCAGCACACGATCGGCCCGCTCGACAAGCCCAACGGCAAGGACGAAAGGTAAGCTTCTATACTCTAGATGTATATCGCCGCGTGCGAGGATCAAGCCTTGGCCTTACGCGGAAGTGTCGGGGCTCTCGCGTGCGCCTCTATGGTCACGCGAAGCACTTGCTGCTCACGGATCCTCGATATTGCTCGGTTCGGCTCTCTCTTTCTTTTTTTCAGTCAGCTAGCTCGACGGTTTATGGAAAACGGGATTGCGTTTTCGTGGCGGCCACTGCACTCTTATGTTGTTGTTTCGACTATAATTGCGTCCTGCCTCGGTTCAGCTACACGAGTTCCATGTACCTGCGGTCTTTATCTTTCTTTTTCTTAATTGGCGCTATTGGATTTTTACCCCCGACGAGAACACGCGTCGGGGTTAATATCGCTTGACATAAATTCACAGTGACTGAAGTCTATTGTTACGTTAAAAATGTATACATAACAGTAAATTGTATTAATGAGGTAACCGAGAGAAGAAGGCAAGCCTTGGCAACTCTATGCTTCATTAAAGGAAGAAAAAAAGTGAAAGCCGCATCCCGAGACAGATTAAAAAAAATACAATGAAATCTCAAGGAAAGCGAGCAAACAAAAAGGTCGACGGTGCGCGTCGCACATACATAATTTGTTAAAAAGTCCGAGACACGCTCTCTTTCTCTCTCTCTCTCTCTCTCTCTCTCTCTCTCTCTCTCTCTCTCGCTCTCTCTCTCTCTCTCTCGCAGCCTAAACTTGCTTGTCTCTCTCCCTCGCGCGCTCTATACAAACACTTGAGCACGTCCGCCTCTCTTTCTCGGTACATATACGCGCGCCTAGAAGCGGAAGCTGGCTCCGCGCGAGGAGCTGCCGCTTCCTACGCCCAGAGCCATATAATACAGCATCGCCGCGCGCCGTATATACACGAGCTTGCGAGGCAATTCCGTCGTCGCGATTCTCGCGGTTCGCGAGCAATCGAGTCGAGGAGCAGCGGTGTGGTATAGGTTGAGAGAGAGACTGAGCAGCGCCTCTTCGGCTAAGCTAAGCCGCGGCGGTGGCTTCCTCGTCTCCGCCGCTACCCTCGACAGTAGCGGCTCCTCCTCGCGCATACCTACCTCCATTTTGTTAATTAAAGTAATTACTCTTCGTAGGCGAAAGTGCCAACCTTATTCTAATTGACGTAAAGCTCGACGGCGGCGGCGGCGTCGGCGATGCTGTGCGCTACGAAAGAACGGGGGAGAGAGGAGCCGCTGCTCCGCGTTTCAAGGGGTTCTAGCACACAGCAAGGGAGCGAGAGAGAGGCCGGATGCGGGGGTTGCAGCAGCAGTAGCAGTTGGGTGGGGTATAAACAGTTGCCACCGCACTGGATTATGGGAAGAGAGCGAGCGAGAGGGAAAACGTCCCGACGGGGTTAGGACCCGGAACACCTCGACGTCGCAGCAAAACTCTTCCCTCTCTCTCTCTCTCTCTCTCTCTCTCTCTCTCGTCGACCCTCTCTCTCTTCTTATGCTAGCCCTTTCTCATCGAAATTCGACGGTCCGGCGGCCGCGCGTCAAATTTGCTGTGCATTCAGCGGACGCCACCCGCTCTCTGATTCGACGTAATTTTCCAAGCAAGCGTGAAGCTCGGGATCAAAACGTTTTGACGCGCTGCTGATGCTATACGTATATATATATATATATATATGGCACCGAGCCAATATATATATATATATATATATTGGCTCGGTGCCATCTCGTTTAATCATAGCAGCGAGCTCGATTAAAAAGGAGGAATTTCCAATCGAACGTAGGTACAGTCGAGAGAATTGTACGTCCGTTCAAGTAGAAAAATTGACGTGCGGTCAGCCTAGAGATGCTCCTCACCGATATTGGCTCATTAGATGCCAGCAGCATCCATCTGAATCAATCTCCGCGAAATATATATGAATTACGCGATATAGTCTTATCGAGGAATCGATTGCGGGATGCACGAGCCGCTCTCTCTCTCTCTCTCTCTCTCTCTCTCTCTTTCTCTCTCTCTCTCTCTCTCTCTCTCGCTCTCTCTTTCTTACTCTTAAGGCCGCTATCAAAAGCTCTTCTTCTTCTCCAGTCTCCCCCTAGCCGAAAGCCATAACCTTCTCAGCCGCGCGCCGACGGGCTGGAACGTGGGAACCGAACGAACGAAGCCAGTCGATAGCGATACTTCAGCGTTATTAATGACCCTGGCCAATATTACTGCCTCATCCATATATATCTATACACACTTTGCCGCTACTGCTGCTCGTCGATCTGAACGTATTACGCTACACGCCAGGCCAACGAAACTTTTATATCAGCCTCGGCTACTTACTCTTTCTTTTTCACGTTATACTCCATGCTCGCGCAGCGGTCGAGGGCTTCAAAATATAGCTATCGATTTCGGGCTGCAATTAAGTGTAAATCAATGTAATTATCGCCATTCATCTAGCTCTATCAAAGGCTATATGAAATTAACGCCCTGATTAGTGTAGATTATCGTAAATTTTGCTCTGATCAACGAGGTGTTAAAGCATCGAACGCAAACATGATTTGTTTTTATGGACTGATAGTTAGCCATTTAGATGAGAAGCGCTACTTCATCATATAACAATAAGAGCGTATGGTACTTGTACGAAATTCTTAGCAAATTACTTTTTCTAGATATGTTCCATGCACGTACACACGTCATCCAAACAAAGAAAATTAAAGTTCCGTAGAACGACCCACTCGACAGAGTATAGCGCAACTGTGCGAAACTCGTGCGGCAATCAGACTTTTCTTCATAAGCGGAAAAATGACAGAGAGCTGAGTAAACGACAAGCGCACAAAACAAGAGAGATCCGGCAGCTCTCGCTGGAAACATGGAAAAAACACACGTATACGCCACATACTCATCGGTTCATCTCTGTTGCACAAGCATCTTCTCATTGTGCTTCTTCCACTGCATCAGTAGTATAGCAGTAGCGGCGGCATCGGTTGGGACTATATACAGCCAGGCCGCGAAAACGGTTAGACGGCAACGGCGGCGGCGAGTCAGAGTCGCTTTGGTACGCAGCGCGCGTGATTGCACTCAAGTCCCCGGCTCGAGCAATATCGCGGCCACTCAAGGGCCATCGAGCTCTCGGGGCTGCTTTCTCATAGCCACCGTCGACGCCAGGGCTATATCCTACCGAGGAAAGCAAGAACCCGACCACGTATCTCCTCCTTTTACCTTCTCTCTCTCTCTCTCTCTCTCTCTCTCTCTCTCTCTCTCTCTCTCTCTCTCTCCTCGTCCCCTTCATCTCTGCAGTCCTTCCGCCGCCCTCTCTCCCTCTCTCTCTCTCTTTGCTCTCAAGTGCGCTTTCGACGTTTTTCATATGTTCCGTTAAATCAGGAAATGCAATCAAACTTTGCCCGAGCGGCTCTAGAGCCCGATGTACGTATATATGTATACGCGTAGAGGGAGGGAGAGAGAGAGGTCTTGGACTTTCGAGCCACTTGAGCGCGCGGACGGACCGAGTCGCCGCCTTTCATATTTTTTGTGTTTGTCGGATGGGACAGCCGGAGAGGAGAAAGAGCGGAGGCAAATTTTTTGCCGGACGCTTCAAAGCTGATGAACTTTTTCCAGCCTTTTTGCGCCGCCCCCGCCTGCGCCTGCTTGATTAGCCGAACGTTAATTGGGTTAATAAGATTTTGATTGAAAATAATTAGCGAAAGAGTCGCACACTTGCGTGGCGCTGAATGTATATCTGGCGGAATTTGACGAATATTCACTTCGTCAGTTCCGATGTAATTTTTTTAAACTTAATCAGATTCAATTTATATGAAAATCCCGTCGAGATACGTACATACGTGTGTGAGTATTAGTCCAGAAAAAAAGAGCGAGAGCCAGAGCGTACACACACATAAGAGCAGTACATCGTCCCTCGATAAATCAAGCGCGGGCGTCGGAGAGCAGAGTGTCCTCTCCCGCTTTGATTGATGATGTGTATGTGTTCGGTGCAGTATGAATATGAGAAGACAATCATTGAATTTCGCGGGGGCCCGGCCTACCCCTCGCGGTCGCGACGGCAAGGAGCTGATACAGTGTCCCACGTCCTCCTGCGATGGCATGGGTCATGTCTCGGGAAACTACGCTACCCACAGAAGGCAAGGCAGCTAAAATTCACTTCCGAACCATTCACACTCTCTCGCAACAGTATTATTATTATATTCGATTCTCTCCCTCTATTTTCTTTTTTTTCTTTCTATCTCTATTCTGTCTCTCATGACACGCACGATCGCCCCGTCACGCACTTCTGCCCTATATAAAACATCATACGGTCACGAAAACAGGAAAACAGGTGGACACGCTGGGCAAATCACAGATTTTCAGGGGGGGGGGTACATATTTCATTGAACTTGATCAGATCGAGGGACAATTGGATTTAGCACATTATCTTGGTTTCCTTGATTTTGTAATTTTTTTTGCATGCGTTACAAAGAAAATTAGTACGTTTATTTATTATACCAATGCAAAAACTAAACTTACGAAAACTAACCCGTACGATCTTTTTTATTATTAATCTTTAGTTTTGTGTATCTTATTATCACTCGATACGTGTTATTATTATTTTTATTTTATCACGTATATTTAATCGTATCAAATGTGTAGATGAATTTTCGTGTTGAATGCCACCTCCTTCCAATTCTAGACCCGACCCCTACGAAAAGGGATGGCGAAATCGAAAGAGCAAACATTTTATGCGCCTCATATAAGAATGATGCCCTTTGCGGGCACAGCTTGCGTATCATTATGCCAGCCTCTAGTGGGCAGTTTTGTAGCGGACTTAGCCAATGACCGTGTCATTGTAAAATCGTATACTTTTCCGGACGCCGATCAAAATTTTATATTAGTCATAAAAATGTATTGATAAACTTTTCATGAGCTCCCTATTTACTTCAATATATAATATTATTTCTAGCTTCAAAAGAATTCATATTTATAGAGCTATACGTTGTATGCCACAACACCAGCCATTGAACTGTTTTAAATCCATATTCTATTCTTCAAACAAGAATACAAATCAGAAGCAATATTGACTTTGGCTCACAATATACTCCATGCGTGTATTTTTTCTACTGGAAGACAAATACAATGTGAATCGAGCATTTTTATGACTTGAATAATGCATATAGAAAAGTGAGAAAAAAAATATATGTAAATTGATCAATTGGCAATCGACGAGTTTCACTGGGGTCAGGTATGAGTGTGTTCCCCGCTCTCCCTTCAGTGTTTTTAGATTAAGATTGAAGTTCTTCTCTTATTCGTAAAAAAGGACAAACTGCCGTAGCATACCTACAACGTATTCAATCTTATACGAGCGACACCTCATGAGTGATCCGAATGGAACACGGCGTTGCCATTTGCATGTTTATATATTTACATTTCTTGTATGTTATATCCACACTGATTCCGGACGAGTGATTCTGAAAATAGAAAAATAACTATATGTGACCGTACTTAAACCACATAACTCCAGCTTAGCAGATGACGTGGGAAATTTATATCAGTCCTGGCTTGTTTAACGAGCAAATGTTGCGAAACGTCCTGTCCTTGCGAAAATAACGATGTATATCTATGTAATTGACGCATATGTCATCAGACCGTCCGATTGAATTTTTCTTTCAATCGAAACGACGAGTAAGTAGGCACACGCCCCGAATCATGACGTCCTTTGGCAACGTCGCGTAAAATGCATGCGATGTATTATTGATGCCATTTCTGGACGTTTATGAGGTGTGCGTTCGCTCAAAGCCATTACAAGACGTTTGCGCTGCTTTCGACTCTCGTACACTCAGAGCACGATTTCATCCGAACAATAACAAAACAAAAACAGCGTTTCTGAGTGCAGCACTAAAGTTTCAAAAAAAAAAGAAGAAACACATGAAAAACTTGAAGCACAGCGTATAACCGTTGTCATGGCATTCTCTCTCTCTCTCTCTCTCTCTCTCTCTCCGCATAAGTTGAGCATAACAGGAGTAAACTAAGCATAACGGCCTGGTGCCTGTCTGTTTTACAGTCTGTCGGGATGCCCGCGAGCCGATCGCTCGCAGATCCAGGCGCATTCGCAGGAGCTCAAATGTCCAACGCCAGGCTGCGACGGTTCGGGCCATGTCACCGGCAACTACTCGTCCCATCGGAGCCTCTCCGGATGTCCTCGGGCCAACAAGCCCAAGAGCAAGCCTCGCGACGGCCAGGATTCCGAGCCCCTCAGGTCAGTATTCACACGCACACACATACACACGTATATGGACCATCTCCTCTTCGTATGTACACCGAATACGAGGCGATATAAATTTTATCGCGACGGAGACACTTACGAGCGGTTATAAAGTCTCTAGGATAAAACGCCGCCCTGGACGCGGTGCGCGCAAGGGTTGTGCCAAGGCAACAATGACGATTGTTTTTATTGCTCGTATAGAACTTTGACGCGCGCGCGAGAGAGAAGAACGTTCGGTTTATGCTACCGCTATGTGCATGGGGTCATTTGCGGTCGTAACGCGTTATTATTTTTGAATTTAAAAAATACGGGATAATCAGACATTCACGCTCGGTATTTAACATATAATAATACGTCTGCAGAGTTAAGCGCGTCGACGTGTGTCTGCATAATCTGTTGCGAATTCGAAACTTTGTAGAGAAAGGAAAACGCCGCGACATTTCTCCGCATGCATACCTATACGTATAACTCAGCGGATTCGTCGTAGGATTGATTGAAATCGGCAGACTTGAGCCAAGTCATCGTCTGTTGCGCTTTCGACAGCCATTACGAGCATGAATGCCCTCGATTGCTTCAACTCTCCGCGTACGTGTGTATGGATGAGAGAGGTGTATATACACACACACGAGGTCCTTTAAAGGGGCGCGTGTAGATCCCTTCAGTAGAGTTTACGGCCAAGACGCTGACTAATATCTGGCGGTTTCCGCTCGTTTCACGCTCACGCGCCTACTGTCTCTCTCGCTCTGCTACCTCTGCTCTTACTCTCCTTGGATATGGATGGCTGTCTCTGCTGCTGCTGCTGCTGCTGCTGCTCCTGGATGCTCTTGGATTTCATACACGACAGATGTCCCATTCCCGGCTGCGACGGATCGGGACACGCCACCGGCAAGTTCCTCTCGCACCGCAGGTAAATCGCTCATCTCCAACACCCCCGCTTCTTTTTTTCTTTCGTTTCAGCCTTTTGTTTTTATCCGCCTCAACGTTTGTATTTTCGTTCACATACCCGTCGATTCGCCTTGGTTCCTCTTTTTTTTTGCAAAGACACATTTCGTGTACCTGCGTTAATTACAAGGCCGAGCACGAATTCGCTAGTCGAGAGCTCTCCCTTCCGATTGGAACCACAAGACAATGTGAAGGCACAAGCACACACGAAATACGATGATTACAGCGCATCGGGCTGCCCCATCGCGAATCGCAACAAGATGAGGGTCCTCGAGTCCGGCGGTACGGTCGAGCAGCACAAAGCCGTGGTCGCAGCGGCCACTGCCATGAAGTTCGAGGGCGTCAATTGCCCGACGCCCGGCTGCGACGGCATCGGCCACATCAACGGCTCCTTCTCCACGCACAGATCGCTCTCGGGCTGTCCGATTGCCGGCCACGCGGTCAAGAAGCCCAAATTCGAGGACATGTCTGCCATGTACAGCAAAGGCATTACAGGTAAGCTCTTCCGTCCTGTTACTTCTTTTATCTTTACTTCAGTACGATGAACGATCTTTCTATTGTTCTTGAATTTCACTATCGTCATTATTACGAGGAGACGAAGAGAGTATCACTGCCCTCGAGTGATGCACTTTATCCTGACTGTTTTCTACATCAAATTTCGGAGTGATTCTCTCTTCGTACATAGAGCCAACGACTTGATTCGCGGTAGAAGACCATGTGAAATGTAATTTTCTCGGACCGAAGAATGAAGTCGATGGCTACATACTATTATGCGCCAAAAAGAGACCGATGATCCCTTTTACGAAAGCAAATCAGTCTAGAATTCCGTTGGTCTCTCCCTTTGACACCGGCGCGAACTGAGACACGCTAATTCTCTTTCACTTGAACAACTATCGGTTCTCTATCATTCGATATATTGCAAAATGATGATAACGTCGAAAAGAATAAGCATCTTGGACAAATTCTTAAGATAGTTGACCTCGTATTTGACTTTGTACTCTGCCACGCTCTGCTCTAATAACTCTCACGCAATGATGTGCTGTCATACCAATGAGGTTTTCCCTCTCCATTTTTCTCCTCGTCCATCAGATTTATGTTGTCCTCCGAACCTTTGTTATTATTTTTATTTCATTTACTCTCCGTATATTATTATATTTGTGTAAATACTAGATCATATCACGAATTTTTGTAATGATTCAGGCACATTTATTTCTTGTACTCTTCGTGACTCCAGTTTGAATTACGACACGATAGCTTTTATTGACTCCTTGTGACCCAATATTACAATGCATTGCATGTGTACGTGTAAGTATAGCTTTGTTACCTGGTCATATCAAAGTCAAATATAAATATTTTATACGAGTATAAAATATTCTCTACCTTTCCTACATCGACTATATAATTATCGAAAACTAAAGAAAGCAATTTTGCAATATTCCATACTCGATACACGACTTGACATTTTTTTCAACTCCAACTGTACATATCATGGAATAAAATATACTCTATTTGTAAGTTAAAGTTAAGTTACCTAAGAATGTATATACATTTTTACTAGTTTTACGATCCTGTTAGAGTCACGAAGAGTTAACAACTATTTGATTATAGCGTCTTAGAAGATAATTCCTGAATTAATAAAAAGATTCACGATTCCCTACTCGGCATCCCATATCTACATTTCCTACAAAGAACAACTAAATAACCAACTCTTTATCGACGTCCATACAATTAAAAAAGAAAACCAATACATTTAAAAAGCATAAGTGGATCAGCGCCAATATGATGAAAAATAATCTATTCTGGTTTATTCTGGGATCACAATCAGCTCCTTTCCTGTCATTGAGCTTTGAGGAGAACATTTACTTTTGAAGGTAAGGGACTGACGTACTCGGCACTTGTTTCTATGTGTTTCTTTTTCGGTGTTACATACAAAATCCTCACATACACACAAAGTTATCTCTTTTTTACAACAACAAAAAAGACGTTCGAGTGTTGGCCCGCGTTATTGTAACACTGTTACATCTATCTGCGTTATTATTTCTCTATCCTAATTTCGTTCTGTTTGTTTTCTTTTACTATCTGTAGTGCACAGTTGGGAGGAGCAGATAGCGTGATAATCAGCGTTTTTATCCTATCGGATAAAAGAATTCCAACTGTGCAGCGCAGAGATAATCGCACACTTGACTCTCGTGAGTGAGAGAGCGCAAAGAAGCCAACATTCAGCGTCACCCTTCATTCTCGAACTGTCTGGTATGATGGCACTTCACGCTGTTTTTTCCCTTCTCTCTATTCCCTTGACAATTGACTCGTCGAGTGTAATAAACGTGGCGCTTGCGGCGTCCTTATACTGAAAGCACTGCAGCTATTGTCTTCCGTCTCTCTTGAACTGTCACTTGAAAAAAAGAGAAAGAAAGAAAGAAAAAGAAAACAACGTACGTAAGCGACGAGTATATATTTGCGCAAACGAGCATTCCACAGGTTGCAGCCTAAGCGAATCGCACTAAAGACGCCGCACGCCCACGATTATGTATCACAGGGACACAAGCGATAAAGGGCTATAAAGTGAAATTGAAGGTCGACATGAATTTTCTTATCGGAGCTAGGGCTAATAACGCACTTGTCCGCGGCGGATAGCAAAAAGCCATAGTCGATGAATAATACACGCAGGCGTGTGCGACGATAACGAGCAGATAATACGCGCGCGCGCGCGCGACAGGTCATAAAAGGGAGCGAACGAGAATTCCCGAGGCTGCAGGTACAGCTTTATCGACACGCACTTATAGTGTCAAGCTGTATCTGCCGACTCACGGTCTCTCTTGTGCAAGCAAAGAACAAAGAAAATACAAGCGAGTGCAGCGAGAGTAGAGATTTGAAAAGAAATGAAAAAGGAAAAGAGGTGAGGCTGACACTGTGTTGTCGGGTCCAGGGGTAGACACAGCTCCGCCGCCACCGACTGCCGGGGTCCCGACGAGCTCGGGACCCGTGATCGGACCGCCGCTGAGCAGCAGCAACAATCCTAGCCAGCAGCAGCCGGTGCCGAACCAGGGCGAAGACCTGTACACACTGGAAGCCGAGATAACAGAGCTGCAGCGCGAGAACGCGCGCGTCGAGTCCCAGGTTCTGCGTCTGCGCTCCGACATCACCGCCATGGAGAACCAGCTCAAGCACGGGGAGAAGGTGAGTAGCTGCTGCAGCGATAGCGAGCGGCAGCCGATATATGACTATGACTCTGCTCTGCTCTGCTCGGTCGGTACGGAACCTGTCGTCGGTGCGCGCGAGCCTCTCTCTGTCTCCCTATCTGTCTCTCTCTCTCTCTCTCTCTCTGCATATACATTTACCGAAGGGATGCGTATGATCATATATGCTCCGTATCCGCCCACCCCCTTCCACTTCTCGTTTCCCTGATGCTCGTTGTCATCGACTCGTATACGATGTAGGAAACTCGTCGACCGATATTCGTTATTTTTCCTTTACCTTTCTCTGGTTCATCTGCAATGTGATAAAAACGCAAAAAACGCTGCGATCGGTTAACCTTGTTTCTTTGTTTATCTGCGTTTTTCCTACTTACTATCTGATGCAAAGAGCGTGAATGACAATGCCAACGTGCCAGACACTGTTTTTTTCTTCTGCGATATTTACTTTTTTCCGTTGTGAGATTACACACGTTTTTATACACACAGACACCTGTTCAATATACATATACGCAATTACAATATCAGTGCACTCGTTTATCTATCCTGTTTTGCCAGTTGCTTTTGGTTTTTACTCACCTGTGTACCTAGAGTTGCTCCTGAAGATTTCTATTCAATCGTCAGAAGGATTTGTTCTGTATTAAAAATAGAGTTGAATAGGATTCTTTTTGAAGTTAAAGAAAAAATCGTCAGTGAATATTAAAAGCTTCGTTTCGCTTCCACAGGACAACTCCTCACTATCACAGCGTAATAACAACCTGAACGAGTACTACCAGTCTCTGCGCGACAACATGATCACCCTGCTGGAGCATGTGCGAATACCGAATGCCACGGGTCCGGCTGGTGTCGTCGCTCCCGAGAAGATGGGCCACGAGAATTTCGACAGCTATCTGACCAAGCTGCAGACTCTCTGCACCGCTGACGGCTACTGCACCGCCGACGACGGCCAGCGTCCCATCTATGAGACAGTCAAAACCGCCCTGCAGGACTTCACTGTGCTGCCCACACCCATCTGAGACCATCCGCATCAGGGCCTTTACCGGAGAAACGATTACGCCTAGCCTCTCGCCTACTACAGGCTTTAGATCGTCCCACGACCGTCGTGCATATTATTCGTCGCAGCTTCCAGAGAATTCGGAAAATTGATTGTACTTTGTGGGTTTTGGAGCAGCAAAATTCGCTTCTTCTACTTCTTGAGAGAGGCTCAACAAAATTGCATTACATTTTTTACTACTGCGTGCTATCTTCTTTTTCGTCTCATTATTCCTCGATGACGTGGTTCAAAACCAGGGTACAAAACATTTTTACGAATTCTTCGTGTGACGAGAGTATAGTTTAAGACTTCTGATTGAATGTAATCTACGGTTATATCAATATTGTTCTTGTGTATCATTCTCGTGGGATGGTTTCGAGCGCTAGCTGCATTAATGCAGCCGTAATCTCTACAAGAGGCTTATATACATGTCAAACGCGAAACATTGCGCCCGAGTTTCTAGGCAGTCATTAACGAGATATCGCGTGCGCGCGCATTGCCAGTCGAGCGAAATGAGATCGTCGAGCGGACAGATGTCTTTCACAAGATAAGGGCTGTAACGTGCGACACACTGTTCTCCGCGTTACATCAATCGTTTAATGCAACGATGCTACGCAAGTTGGCTATTTTTACACAGATCCATCTAAAGACTTGCGCTTTGATGAGGCAAATGCGAAAAAAGCCGACTGCTTTGATCTCGCGCGCGGACAACGCTTATACAGAATTGGCGGATTGACGTTCGTATGCTTGGACGGTAATAGAATACGATTTTCAGATGGCCCTTCTATTCAAAATATATACGTGAGTGTATAAGTGTAAAAACAGATTAAGTAGAAAAAAAGAAACGAGTTCTGCCGATGATGGAGAGAACTCTAATAGGGACTGCCCGTGCTCAATTTTAACATTTTCCGATAGAAAAATGAAGGTATATTAATTATTATGCGACGTCGACGTTCTTTTGTACATATAATCATATAACGTCATGCATAAGCAAAAGCGATTTTACGAAGTATACTTGTACATAAAACATAATCATAAGCAAGCTAACTGTAAGACATTTATATATTACTCGAAGAAAAAAAAAGTAAAGAAAATCAGAAGTAACAAATAAAACAAACACAGACACACAAGAGATAACTTGTAGCGGGGCGAGAGAAAAAAACGTTATACGGTTATGCGATAAGACATGTAAAAAAATTTAGCTTAGCTGTATATCGATCCTTACTTGCGCTTAGAATTAAATATCGTGTAACTATGACTATTATCGTTCACCCCGTTCACATTACTGCTGTTTATCTGTCACAGCTGCTACCTCTACAAGGGTTGGCATGCTTTAATTAATAATATTATTGGGTATCACCGTATTAACCATTTTAACGTCGGAAAAAAGAGAGAAAGAGAAAAGCTACTACTGCGCGACTGTTCATTGTTGACTTATCATCGCACTTCAAGTGAGTTCGTAAACGTGTATCGTATACAATAGCGATGTCGATTTTTTCTCGTTTCGACTAATACGCCAATGATTAATCAATTACGGTGGGGTGAATTGAAGAAGCGAACGAGAAAAGACGAAAAAGGATAAATGGTGTTTATAATTTGTAAATAAGTATTTGTAAGAAGAAAGAATGCGAGCTTCTCTTTGTGATGTGGCGGGTCGCACCAATTTTGGCGGATCGTCGTCAGTCTTAAAGAATCCAGACTCGATTCTTTGGTCATAGTCAGTATTACGTTGATGCAGAAAGATTTCGGTTACACTTTTGATACTTTTTTGTGGCAATTGGAAGATTCGATAATGTTTAACATAAATGCATTATAACGGAGTTATAAATTCAGTAATTCTAGATACCTGTATATTACGCTCATTACGTAATTTTTCTCGTTTAAATTCAGTTGATATATGGCTAAATAAACGAATTGATTAGTTAAGAAGTGTAACCTGTAATGCGAGTTGATATGGAAGGGATCGGAAAAAGTGCAATCAAGAATCATTCGATGAAGACGATACCAGTGATCTTTTTCGTGTTCTATAAGATTTTATTTGATAATTTTTAAAAATGATTGCATATAACCTTTCAATTTATCGTTGATCGTACATTTTCTCTTAACCTGATTACGTACCTAACTTCTTATATCATTTTGTAAAAAATCATTTTGTTACGTGCCTTGACAACTTTTTATTTAAAATAATATTTCTATTATATCTAGTGGTAAATATCATTGGTTTCGTGTTCAATCTTGATATTTCATCGAATTAAGAAAACAAGATTTTAAGTGCAATAATCGAATAAAGTATGTCAATTGCATTGCACTCGATTTTTCGCGAAGGGTCAGTATCCCAGTACAGTGATATTTAGAATTTATTAAACATTATATGCTATTAAATTCATTGTAATATCGTTAATAAGTTATTTGCGTATGGTTTAGCATAATGCTGCGATAATTTGTTCATTACCAGTGTGACCAGTTGGTGATTTGCACTAGTCGATAATCCTTGTTATAAAAAAATGTTATCTGGGTTATTTTTTTTTATTATGATTATTATTGATTTGATTCTTTATTAATTTTTCAATTGTTATGAATAATATATACAATTTTTTACATAATGCGATGAACCAAGTTTGTCGATGTATGTGTACGGCTTTGTTATTTTTATTTATCTAAGGTATTTCAAATAATATTTCGAGTACTCACAGATTCTACAATTGTGAAATACAAAAGTTCTAAGGAAGTAAATATTTAAATTTAAAATGCCTTAGATAAAATAAGTTGATATAAGTTTTAATAATCATTCACATCTCTTGATCGTTTTATTCATCTTGCACTGTAACTTACCTATGAATGTTTTTATGAAAAAAGCGACAAATGCCTGTCACTGTATCGTTGTTAAATCAATTGAACACATGATTTCATCATAAAACAAACTAAAAAATTAACAGTGCGTGTTCTTCTCTTTGATAAAAAAGAATCCAACTTTATGATCAATTGTATGACCGTGCTAATAAAATACGCTACGTTATGACAACTAGTCAGTATAAAAAAATGTCTTACGATTATTTTTCTATTCTCTATCAACATCATTATACTTTAAATCCATATATCTATTCTATTTTCCAAATTCAGAATGATTCATGAACTTGTCATGTATTTAAATTGTTTCAGAAAAAAAACATTTAAATCATTTTTATAAATAAACGTAAACTTTTGATCGAATTGAACAAACAGCAGTGACACTGATTTATATAACAACTAAAAAATTTAGTTTATTTTCATTGTTTGCTTTATAATTTATATCTTGAGATATTTCCGTGGCGATTGAACCACAGTTAACTAGCACGTGTCGCGTGCACTGATATTCATCGATTTTATGAGCACATTTTTGTCCTTGACGCTAATTGTTGCGTATATATACACACACACATACACACATATATATATATATATATATTTATTTACTTACCTTGTTACTACGCTCTTGTGCGTCTTTCGCACAAATTTATGTTCGCTAAGGAGACAGAGCACTGAGAAGCATAAGGCAACTCGTAAAGAAGGAATGCAGAAATGAAAGGGCAGATTTTCGATACGAAGTGAGAAACGAACGTTAATTATCAAAGTATACGCGCAAAACAAAACGGATGTCGGGGAGTTATACTTATGTTAAGGACTATCGATATCAGTCGCGTTTATAGGCAAATTAAATAAGGAGTAAAATGAGAATTACGATTTTTACCACTGCTATGCAATTAGAACGTGATATAATGTATATAAAAGAGGTAGCGGAATGAAAGATCAATTATTTACGTGAGTGAAGTGTGACACGCAGCAGACACGAGATGAGAATAAAGTAAACAAAGTAGATGCGTGACGGTATGAAAAGGCGTAAAAGACTTTATTGTGGAAATATACTTTAATCAGCACCGTGTAATGAGAGTAAATGATAAAATTTAGAAAATAGCGACTAGTCAGACGACATTTACGATTAAACTTTGAGTTAAGATGAATAACGGAAAAAAATTATGTATACACAACATTTTTCGTTATTTTGTTCTTCAGCGTTTTTCACGATTAAAAAGCTCATAAATTGCGTCTACATATAAAGCGGTTGTTGGCTGGCGCCGCCTTCTCGAGGTCAAAGGTTATTTCGGCACAGAAAAACATATAACAGAAAGTCGATGAAGTAAAAAAGAAAGACAGCATCACTGAAGAAAACGATAATGGTGTATACCTGCTTGTTATCGTTCGTCGGAATGAAAAAAAAACATTATCTGTGTGTGCTCCATGCGCGATGATGGCCAACTGTTGCTGAATTTGTAACGATGAGCATTGCCTGTCGATACGTCGTTACCTTTTCGTTACTTTTTATCATTGACATGATTATAATTATTATCACTATTGTTGCGGTTGATAAAGTTCTACGGTACATAAGTTCAGCAATATGCTTTAACTCATAAGTATAAATGTTACTCTGATTGAATAAAGCGTATTTATCGATGAAACAATAATTGAACCTATGATTCAACCTTTCGTTTATAAGCAGATATTTTGTTTTTGCTGTAAAACTATAGCAGTAACTTTTTTATTTTCAAAGTTTATGGGGATCAAGGCAACAAAGACGGTGAGTTAGTTTTGTTTCAATATATTTATATCTCTCATTAAAAAAAAGAGTCTTACAGATACAATCTTGCAAAACGTTGTTTAACTTACGCAACTTATGCATTAACATTATAAAATATATATCACAATAAAATGGACGTGTGTTTGTGGGTGTACCTATCTTCAAAACCGCATAATCGTCGTCGATCTCGCTGATGTGCGCGAAAACGCTCGCGCGAGCGTTCGCCTGTTCTTTCCTTACGATCGTACTCTCACAAAGTGTATCGACATCCACGTCTCTTTTTTTTTTTATTTTGTTATAACAATAAACATCGAAAATATCCGTGCGCTGGTACAGCACCGCGACCGGCTTTGGAAGCGCCGCGATCGTCGCGCGTCATCGTTTCCTTTCTTTACATTATCGTGCACAACAGAGCTTCGTCACACATTCGCTTGTCCGTTTATTTGTCTTTATTTTTTATATGCATGCTACCCCTCGACTCGACTTCGCCGACCGCACCCCCGAAAATACCTGCAGTCAAGGACTTGAGGAAAAAGAGTTTAATGCTTTACAAAAAGAATTAAACAAAGACGAGATGCGCAGGCAGCGAGAGCAGGCGAGAGATTGAAAGAGTGATGGAAAGAATCACGAGGATGCTTTTTTCGGCGTGTTGAACTTAAAGGCTAATCAACTCACAGAGTCAGTGTACGCCGTGTGGTTTATCCCCGTTTCTCTTTGTTTTTGGTCGTTACCGCGCTGCAGTCATTTTTTCATCTCTCGTCGATGCTCTCGCTTCTCGCTTCCCGACGGATATGTATAGAAATCTCGGTAAGTAGTGTAGTTTAACAGGCCGCTTCATCGACGCGGTTCTCTGACTAGAGACAAGCACTCTATACTCCGTGTACACACACATTTTTAATCTTCATGTCCTATTGTTTTACTATTCGCATGAATGTATATTCTCCGAAGCGCTGAAGACTTGGTCCTTTATTCAAATAAATATATAAATATTCATATATATGTATATATATATATATATATATATATATATATATATATATATATATATATATATATATATATATATATATATATATATATATATATATATATATATACACCGTAATACTTTTAAGCTCATACTTATTTACTAATAAATATGATTTGGTAGAAAAGACTCGACTGAATCGACTACATAAACATTGTTGGAACGCGAATAAATAACAGCTGCAGTATCTTAACAATTTGAATCTAATAATAATTCGTAGAAGCTGCATTTAATAACATATTTTCCTTCGGATTCTCTGAAAAGAAAGCCGCACTCTCAACGTTGGAAGACGCAAGAACGAGCTCTGGTTTCAAGGAATTCAAGCGGAAGCTGCATTATTAGATAGAAATACAGCTGAAAATTGTACTCTAATACTGTTGCGCGTATATTTATCTGAATAGAAGGAATCTTCCCTGGTGTCTTTCGAAATAACGCCTCAATATTCCGTACGTGTTAATACTCGGTCCTCTTCGTTGCCGCATCATGGTGTATACGATGTGTGTGTGTGTGTGTGTGTGTGTGTGTGTGGATGAGTGTCGTTATAAAGGGAAGCGCATTTTCCGAACGTGCAGGCGTTTCTCTGCGTGAGCCTATTCTGTTTTATTATATATGTATACGTCGTTTCTTACATTCTTCATCGTAATTATTACGTAGATTATGTACATCGGATACACAGACCACGTGCTTCGTCGTGGTGAGCGATATTGTTTGTTTAACCATAGTCGTCCTTGCACGTTTCGATCCACTCGCGGAGACGCATTTGTGGTGCACTGCTCAGCCGTCTAGGATTCTGCAGGCAGTCGTCGGCGTTGTTGTAGACGCGCAAACAAAGTCCAGCTAGCGAATCGTCCTAAGTCCTGTTCGCGAGAAGCACGAGGCTTCGGGAACGAAGCTTCACCTGCAACGAAACCGCAACGCGTTAGGTATACTCGAGACATTGTAAATACACTTGGTATACAGTTGTAAAAGAGCGCTTACCTCGCGTAAGGTGGCGGTGGTGTGAGAGTGGGCGGCTCGGCGATAACCGCGACTGCGGCGTTCGCTGGGACGACGACCCCGACGACGGTCCCGGGTATCGTGTGCTCGATCGAGATGGCAGAGGTAGCTCCGATACTGCTTCGATGGGTGGACCTGGCCAACTGTCCAGGATTCAGCTTGATGGCGTCGTCGTAGCTGGGCGGCGCGTCGGCCACAGCCTCGTAGTCCGGTGGCTTCTGTCGCGCGCCAGTCGACGGCTCCTCGATCGAAATCACGTGGATCGGATCGTCGATCTGCAACAGAAGCAGGAAAAACAGTTAGCGATGATCGTGATAATGGCGATGACGATCATTCGAATGTCACACACACACACAGGCCCAATTGCCGGGAATTGCACTACGTATTGGGATGAATTGAGCGGCGCGTGAACGGCTGATACTAAATTTTTTTCATCGGAATTGTGCGAGCTTTTTATCTTTTGCCAACTTCTTAGACCTTCTTTGAATTTCAGATATTTATAAATGTAACTATTTTGAAGCGACTTGAAATACACGCCGCGTAATAATAGAGGTGTCGCGCGACCCACTAAGCGAAGGCATATAATAATAAAGTTCATCGGTTTTCTTTTGCTTTATAGACGCGCGCGTATAGTAAATATGCTATGTAGGCATCCCCGCGGTGTACCTCATTTTATCAAAGTCGATAAACGGATTCATCATTCATAAGTTAATTGGCTATCGATTGCGCGCTATTCATAGAAAAATCTTTTGTCATTCCCTTACACGCTGATGATAATCAGTGTATGGGTATATACTGCGATGCATCATTGTACATGTAGCGTATAGAAGGAGAACCGGAAGATATCAATTCTTAATCCAGCTAACATTTCGCAAATCGGTCGTTTGAATAATGAACGCGTTATATATTCGTCTCGGCTATAAATAAAAATAATAGCTGGAACTAGCCGCCTATACTTCCACGTGCAGTTTATGGGAGCAAGATGTCATACAGCAGATAGCGGAATAGACGATATATGACGCTCGCCGTGGCTCTGCGGTTCTCTCTCTCTCTCTCTCTCTCTCTCTCTCTCTCTCTCTCTCTCTCTCTCTCTCTCACTCACTCACTTTCTATATTTAGCTGACATTTATATTCCTCGCCCTTTCTTAAGTAGCAACTAGGCGATTGCTACAGCATATAGCGACCGATGCACAGACAGCCCAGGTGCGGTGTATATATATATATATACACACGTGCTGGGCAGATATCCAGGTATCTATAGGCGCGAGTCGTCGCGATATAGATATACGTGTGCGGTGTGTAGCGTAGTGCGGCGAATTCATATTTCCGGGTGAATATCCTTATGGTCAGCGCTGCGAGTCGGAGAGACGAACCCGATTGTGTAAGTCGCGCGGTGAATCCAGGACAGCGTGAAAAAGTAGCTGATTTTTTGCAACGAATGGCGTAACCGCGTACTATTCAATTTTCTTTTCGAGTTAGCCTTATTTTTTTATGATTTCGCTTTAACGCTCTTACCTCACGGCGATCGCTTTCGACGAGGGAAAATCAATGGCGAATCAGAGTTTATCGAGCGGGCTTTATATCGAGCTTTTTATGAGGTTAATTGTCGCTCGACACAATGCACCGCTATACAGTATGTGCGACTATTGACTTTTATGTACTTTTGCGCATACAATAATCACATAGAGTCGCGGCGAGTTCACTTTAGCGAGTAACGCGACATCGATTTTTTAGCGTAAGAAATTCATGACATCAGATTATCACGTGCCGGCGATATGTTGCTCGAGAGAACTTTGTTTTCTTTGCATATTCCAATTCCGTCTAGTATAGAACGCGAGTTCATTCGCGAGCGCGATTCGAAAAATCTCATTCAACCCACAACTCGATAGAATTGGAAGCCATTACGCTATAGCTGCAAACTAACGGCGTAACGCCAAAAAATCAGCCATTGAGAAAACAATCACACACAGAGACCGGATTTGCAAGCCTCGGAGGCAAAGGCCTCTCGCCTCGAACTTTATAGGTGCAAGAGCCTCGCGATGTCCTCCCCTCGCGCAAAAACAAACAGAACGAATGGTATAAACGCGCGCGAGGCTCGATTTATTTGCCCCCTCGAGAAGCCTGCGTGCAAAGGAGAAAAAAACAACGGACGCGCGCGGATTCAATGAGTGCGACGAGAGAGCTGTTGCTGCTGCTGCTGCTGCTGCTGCGAAGCGCCATTAAACTCGGTCCATCGACGATTTCTGCGCCAGCGCGTGAAACTCTCCGCTCTTTTGACGTAACGGAGAGTCCGCTTATCACGTGCGCTTTGTTAGCGTCGAGCTTTTCAAAAGTTTCCTTTTTTCGCCGAATCGACCGCGAGATTGGATTTATGTTTTCTAGACTTTTTTTTGTTGCACGACGAAGAGACTTGTATAGCCAACACCCGGTTTTTTGCCTCGTGTCTTCGCTGCGTTACGTTGGAGGAGAGACTATAGTGTACGGATTGTTACGAAAGATCCGGAGATGGACGGATTTAGATCTGGATCGTAGTTTCTCTTCCCTAATTTCTCTCGGGTTATTTAATTTGCGGGGAAAAAATTAATTAGCGTTGGAGTAACCGAGAGCGGAGAGAAAAATATGAAAACGCTTCTGTGGAGAATTCTTTTTATGAAAGAACGGACTCGCAGTGCAAAGTCGGATTTCTAAAGCGAGCGGATCTCTGACTTGGCTGCGCTCTCAGTCTATTTGCATAATTAGAGATGCAGCTATTCGATTGCATATTTGCCGTCCGATTCAATATAACCACACAGGTGCATTCGTCCTAGATCAATCTTTAAATTTTTCATCCTCTAAAAGCTAGCTTCAATGTAAGAGGTACACGACGTTTATTTGTACATTCCATTCCATCGCTCGGTGTAATGCTTTTAAAATAGAGAAGACACGTGCAGTACCGCTACCGCGAAAAAAAAATTCATCCCACTTTCCTCGTGAGAGATTTTTACGAGGCATTCATCACTGATAAAAAGGGGGCTTGAATCGAGCTATATAACACCTGATAAGGAGCATGTTTATCGGCGGTGACAAAAAGATGTGTGTTTACGATTCGCAATCGTCATCATCGACAAATAAAACATGCAAATTAGAGCTCGAGCGACTGAACTCGTATAGGCATTAAAAATTTGTTTCTCTCCAACTCGTCGAGAGATACCCGATGATTAAAAGAGTAACTCGTCTCGCTCAGCGCTTCAAAAATCCCTCGCGCATATTTGCCAACGACCTTGCGCGCGTGCGCGCGACTGATGCCAAGAAGAAAAAAGACACTATGTACATATTGAAGAAGCAAACATTTTAAGCACGCATTCGCTCGGACGCGTCAGTGAAATGATAACAAAAGTGCGTTAGCACTCTTGGACTAATTCTAGCCGAGAATTTTAAAAATCGTTTTAGCGTTTGCCGATCGCAAAAACAATGTCTGTGAAGGTTTCGTTAAAAAATTCGTCTTTTTACTTTGCCATAATCGTGAAAAAAAAATGTTAAAAGTAAAGGTTGTGTTTAACAGAAGCGATTTGCCATCGGTAAACTTTAGCTCGATGTAAAATAGTAGGTTAGAGGACATAAGCTGTAAGCGGCACACGCGATGGGAAGGAGTAATAAGTGACCGTTGTTAGTCCGCTGTTTCGTGCGCTGACCGTTATTTCAATTTTACTTATCCGCGTAATAAACTCTTCTGTAATTATCAGTGTGTATACGTTGTATCGTTATTTGATTGAACCTTCATAGAATTAGCATTGTCACCAATAAAAAAGTCGTAAAGGCTTGAATTTTTCCTTTAAAACAGCAGTTGCCTCTATCTCGTTTTATAGCATCCAAATTGACCGTTTTCTAGAAAAATCTCGATGTATCAGGAGCGTTGTTTTTTTTTTGATCCTCGAAATATCCTTTCAGGAGATAATCTCGTTCAGCCACTTTGTATATACGAGGAAAAATCGTGTACGAGAGGCAAAACATTTAGTTTTCGTAAATTTAAGGTAATTTAATTTGCATGCATCAGATAACCTCAGAGACGTGCAAGCTACACTGTAAAAAGCTGCATGATGTAATTTATATCGGAATTCTCGTAAACTTATTTAATTTCCTCGGCGTGCACGGTATGACTGTTCAAAGAGTGTAACGTGGAATTTCGCAAATTAGTCCAAATACTTCGAATCCGACGTAGCTACGTGAATCCACCCACATTTTCAAACGTAAGAGATCTAGATCTTTATAGCTAATATTAGAAAGGCTAATGTGTATTCACATGACCGCGTGTGCGCACTAGATGAGCACAGCTAGATAATAGGCATTTCAATATTCCATAAGTATTTATCGAATACGCTTTCCTATATCGAGTGAGATATACTTATACATCAAATTCGAACATCAAAAAAACAATGTGTCCGATTATACATTAACGAATTTAGCCGCGACTCACCTCGTTATGTACTTGTTCTACTAGCGCAGTTCATGAATTCTCAGTTACGCTTATTGGATTATTTACTACAAACTTTACGTAACTCCTCGTTGCTCGATTTAAAGTCAACGATCATCTTCGAATATTCGCGCAACCGTCGCGTTTTTTCCCAAAATTGTGTTTTTTTTGCCACTTATTCTCGCTGACAACTGCGTACACACACAGCCGATAAATTATTGAAGATGATTCAGAAACGATATCCAGTCATTCTGATTAGTCAAACTCACCTGGGCAGTGAGAGGATGCGTGGTTCGCTGAGTCTGCGTGTTAGTCCTCGTTGGAGGTGCGTGTAGCCAGCAGCACATGGCGGCACAGATGAGCAGTGCTCCGGCGACGATACAGGCCACCCCGACGTACCGCACAGGTTCCACGTAGTTCTCGGCCAGGCCCAACCAGTTGATCAGGGCACCGACGCACAGCAGAACCATGCCATACCTGTAGGGCCGCTGGGATCTTCTAGATTCTTCTATTGTCATTGCTGAAACAAAATTACATCTACCGTTAATAAACGTATAGAAATTTGCATAGGAATCAGTGCAACGATTTCAAGCTCGATGAAACTCGAAACGTTATACTCGCTAGCTGACACCGGCGCTTTGACGTCGACCGCTCCGGCCAATAAACTAAATAAAACGCAATAAACTCGCATATGCATACGTATCGGCGAAGTGATTCATCGCGGTCCCCAATGGGCTGGCGCACAATTGCCGATAAGCCTCGGACTGTTAGCCGATAATAAAAAAAATTTTGAACTGCAGGGGACATAACGCCGACGGATTGAAAGTGCTGGATATCAATGCGCGAGCTGTATTCTGCTGCGGCCGATTTTCGTTGCTGCCAATATTTGGCGCCGATCGTCGTTCCTCTCTTTTTTTTATGTATCGGGACGGCCGAGCAGCTTTCATTACGTAATACGGCTTTATCGATTGCTTTGATTTCACGACGCCTTTTTACATACAGACGACGACACGATGACGACGGGGGGATGCAGGCTGTACGCGCGCAGCGAATGAAACGAAGACGCGGAGACTCGCGCGCTAAATTTGCATTTTTATTCATACGAAGTCTCTTGTAAAACTACATCGAGTCTACTCTCGAGATTGGCTCTTCTTCCTGAAAGCAAATACGCGATATCGATCTCGAGCTGCGTGACGTTAAGGAGATTTAATTTAGTCGCGCGTGTTTTAATCCGAGTAATTATACCAACAAAATTAAAATCAAATACGCGCGCCGTCTTTAATTTCCTCGTTCAGAGACGCTCGTAAAGCGACAGTGATGTCGTGTTTGACTACGACCGAATGCGATATAATTTTTATTGAGTCGTATACGTATCAGCACTTGGCGTTCGGTGTATGTACACAGAGTTTAACGACGTTATTAACGAGTACAGTTTTGAATCTCAAATGTGATGCTACTTTCGTAGGTTTTTAGAAATAGAAGTCTTCTTTCGATTATACGTTTACCGATTCAAGCGTTTCCTGTGAAATTCTCGACTTATAGATATCAAAGATTGTGAATTTTGAGATATAGTATGCGATAAGAGTATATATATATATTCGACGCGCGTAATCTCTATTGCGTGATATATAATATTCGATCGTATTTCACGCAAGTGTCCAAAAGATTACACAATTTTGATTTCGTTGAAACGTCGTCTAAGTGTAGGCTTAAAAGTAGTCTGGAAAATTTTCTCTGAAATCGTATTCCTTTCGACGACAAAACAAAAGAACGTCAGCTTACGCTCTCTTATCAGTATACATGAAAAATATTTTATTATTTCTCTAACGAGTTCGAATGAAGCCCGAGCGAAATTAAAGTGGTCGATAAATCATGTGACGCGCACACGCACGAGCTGTATAACACATCGAGCGAATCAAGCCTTTTCGAAAAGCCCTCCAGCTGTCCTAATTGCAATCTCCCGAATCGTCGAGTGACCCATGATGCTGCACTAATTCTTATCAGGCCGGAATCGTTCCGAAAAAAGAACCCGTGGAATCAACGTGTCATCAGAGTTAAAATTACCCTACGAAATTTCCTTTCCCTACACTCGTGTGTGTCCAATAAATCAAATCGTCCCGACAACGACGACGTCTCGTCATCAGCGGGAGGTCGTCTCTGACAGGCCTTTCTATCTCTCGTGCTCGCGGAAATCGTCAAAAGAGCTCGTGTATACAGCACCGCGTGTTCGAAGTAGGTCATCGCTCGGCTCGTCCAAACAATGGGAGCTTCCCAAGCCGTGTGCGCGCGCGCTCATCCTATTCCAGGACGAATAAAGCGTCCCTGAAGAATATCAGACTTTACGAGTTGTTAGACACACCTCCTGTTGCGTCGCCGTCGTGACTTCGACTCTCTGATTATTTTATTTTGCATGTGGCTGTAAAAGCGAGACGCCGTCGCCGGCCCTCACCGAGTTGATATTGGCAAAGACGCGTTACGTCGGATAATTAGGACGAGGCGCGAAGAACTACAAAAGGCGGACGAAGGAGAGTGAGAGGCAGTGCATTATTTAATGTTGCATGAGCTTGGACTATTGCGCAATGACGACATTGATTTTTGCGCTGTTGTGCTGACTTTTATTTTCACCGTTTGTCGAATATATTGCCGACGATAAATATAAATGGCGCTTGACGAGACTAAAAATATCATCGATAAAAAACGCGGTATTTATACCCTTTCGTTTTGATAATGCATTTCGTGTAAAAACAAAGGCTTAAATTGAGTATTTGATTTATATTCGCGTATTTTCAGTGGATTGATGAATAATCATTAACAATTATTTTTAATAAAAATATGACAGTGTTTCTCCAGAAGGTGAAAACACGAGCCGTTAGTTTTAAAGAAATTATCTAGAAATATTAACAATGCAGTATAAACAAATGATGCTTGGTTGTGTAGTCGTGGTGTGGAATTTCTTGTCAACGATTATAGCTAAAAAATTAGTCCAACTGGTTCGCAACTGGTTCAATCTGCATCGAGGATTTGATGTAGTTGAAGGTATTATTCATCAAAGTTATGCGGAGGCGAAGGAATATTTAGCTTAATCGATTATTTAAATTGCCTTCAAAAACGAAGCTATAAATTAGTCAGTCATCGCTTCGTGCGTTGGCATGATTCGAATTAGAAAATGTTTTTCCTTGAAATTTACTATTGGATCAGCTGACATTGTGAATTTGTTTCGCTGTGGATTTACATGTGAGATGTATTCTTACAAAAGCGTTGTACCATAAACCAGATGCAAATCCAGTAGGTCGACTTTCCATAATTTGTCGAAATCGTCGGGCGGAGCAAATATTAGCCGAAAATTTGATTAACTAATTCGTGTTTTTCACCACCCGCACCTACGTTTCTAAACAAGTGTGTATGCGTGTACATGTCTATTCTACGCCAGTGGACAACATACAGCATAACAAAACTTGATAAGCGAGCACGACGAGTAATCGATGATGTATGGCTGATCACGCCTTCGGTGTCTCGTGAGACGCTTTATCAGTAATTAAGAGACGCAAATGAAGAAAAAAATACAGCAATTACGGCCGTATATGCGCAACGCACTACACTGTGTGGCTCTACCTACTTGTAATTGCTTTCATCAGTCTCTGTTTTCCCAACAATACGTCTGTTAAAACATCGAACGCTGGGGAGGGTTTTTTTTAATTGAAACTGACGTCAGTCCATCGATACTTTCTACGTACGTACTACGTCGATTCAATTAATTTATATCCGTTTCCACGATTTGACGAGTATACCAGCGAGCTACACCTCTCATAAATCAACAATAAAAGAGCAATTAAAACGCGCCTTCTCTCTGTAATCATAAACGTCGACCAAAAATTAATTACACGCGAAATTTCATAAACCCAAAGGAACACGCCGTCATGAGAAAATAAATTTCGACTGTTCTCCGCCATACAGAGCGGACAAACATTATAATACGAGCGCGCACGCATGTACAAAAGAGTCGCTCGCTTACACGAGCTTCACGCGCTATCACGCACGCAAAATTAATTGTAATTTCGAAACGTCGCGTACAGGGACGCAGTAGAGTGTATACGTAGCTCGTCGGCGGTATAGATGCCCAAGGACGCTGCGATGCGTGTGTTTACCGTCTGCAAATCTTTTGCAGCAGGAGGAGGCGTATAGTGTGAGCCGTTCGGATTTGCGCGCGCACGTGATCGAGGAGAAAAATCTCTGTATTAAATATTAAGTGTTCTCGGTGCGCACGCACTGCGTATACGTTCATTGTGAATTATACTTCGTTGTTAGAAAGATGAACCGTGGGATTGGAATTTAAGCGTTAATTAGGTCTTGAGTGCGCGGGAGATTCCTTCGGGATTCCTCATACACCGAGTCTAATTACACGAGCTTTTACTCCGCGCGATGCGACCGAAATCGGGAAATTGAAGAGGAAAAGTAAGAGAAAGCTCGAATTTCCGTGTATAGTTTCCTTTGTTATTAATTTTCGCGATCTACCTACACGACAAAAGTTTCGTTTCTCCAGAAGAACTAATAGATTTTTCAAATATACTTCGAATGCCGTCGACGTTGAATTATTAAAGGCGACACAATTTCCCGCGAGGGAAGAAACGAGGAAAATGCACTCTCGATTTCACGTGCGCGACACGCCTGCCTCTCGCACGAAAATCGTTATTATAACGTTCGGCGTGTATATAGAGCGACGGAGTATATTCAAATATTTGCGCGAGAAGAAACAAAGTGGAAAAATTCGAGGCACGAGAAAGAAAGAGAGAAAGAGAGGCGAGCCCCAAGCCTCAAAATTAGAAAAGTTAACAACGTTGATACGCAGCGGAATGATAAAGCGTCTGCGAGTGTGCGGTGGCACAAGCGGTTATCACTTTGCACGTTTTCAACACGTAAGAATAACAAGTGCTGCACGTCCGGCGGCTGAGGTGACACGAGACTCCAAAGTGATATAAAACGACGAGAGACGCAGCTCCGGTGATAAGACCGAGAGACTGCGATGCAGATTTTTCGCGCCACGCATTCCGTTCCCAGGAGAAGCTATTAAAAGATGCGTTCGACACCGATGAAGGGCTTTTTGTTCTACAGCGATGCTCTTTTGAGTATACTCTTGATCTGAGAAACTGATAAGTGAGTTTCGTTCACGTGACGCAGGTATACATACACATAAGCGTACACGAGATGTTATCGATGACGGAAAATCATGCGCAGCTTGAAGCGAACAAAAAGTCGTATCATCGTGAAAAGCTTTGTATCGCTGTTTACCGTCTTGAACCCCGTACACTTGTAACCCGTTCGATTGTAAATTAAATGGCTTCGGGCCTGACTGCGTGACGCTTACAGACGCGCTCTAGAGAGGAAAAAGTATTTATTTGCAATGGGATTTCATGATCGATCGATTTCCTGAGACGCGTAATAATTATTTTGTCGTTTGCTGAAAAATACCACCTACGTTGAGATTATCCTTATAAAACGTTTGCTCGCGATACAGATAAGACTTTAGAAAAATAAAAAGTTTTTTTCTTTGCCGAGAATCGATTCCTCGATCGATCTAAAAAAAGGTACGAAGGGCCAACTTTTCAGAAATAAATACCTGGTATTTCTCCAAAGACAAGATAAGTCGGCGGCGGGCTGCTGGTCGTGTTGTTCATCGCACGTAAGTGTCGGACACGAGAAAATTGTATGCGCAAGAGGCTCTCCTCAATTATTAACTAAGAGAGATATAAATATATAGACCGAAACGTAAACTTCCTCGACACGTGTCAAAGGCTTCATGCCGAGTTCTTGTTTCTGAACTTGTACAGACTACGTTTGGAGTTGACTTTGCAGTTGATACGGAGCGACATCGCGATGATAGTACTTTATAATAAAACAAAGAGAAGCAAGTAGTTGCGGAACAAAAGTGAAAAGGAGAGAGAGAGTCCGGCTGCCCCTATACGGGATGCACTGATTATGAAGGAATTTGAGGTAAGTCTGTGGGGGCAGACCGGCAGCTTCACTTCTTTAATACGGCGCGTCGCCCCTCCCTCGAACGATAAACCCGCGTGCGGCGCGCGGCGCGAAGGGGAAGAACACAGTATAGTCGCTCTCTGTGCACACAGAGACATCCCACCTATACACCTGATGTCTCTGCTTGCCACACTACGCCGAATCAAATATTAAGTATACACACACACACACACACTCACACACGCCGTACGACGAAGCTGCGCTGATGAATTCGCTAGTAATACGGTAATTTCAGTATACGAGTCGGATTTCGTGCGGCTGTATGGATATACTCTCTTTCGATACGCTTTTTATCGCGAGACCGATCGAGCGCTTTATCTGCGTTCGATAGGTTACCATCGCAGCCGCGCCCGCGCGCGACTATACGTCTGCTGATGCGCGAGCGAGGCCACCATGAATCACGATCTCGAGCGCCGCTCGTCTATTTAGATTTATATCTCCCGGCGCTAGCTCGCACTATATAGCTTCTGCGCGTTGTTCGATTTTTCTCGGCGCTTTGCGAGCTATATTTGATTCTCGACGACGACGGCTTGCTTGATCGTCTCAAAATGTGTTTACTACGCGTATAGTCGAAAATCAAAATAAATCGGAAAGTCATCGGTCGATGTCAATAAGGGCGATTCTCGGTATACAATCTATCGATGCGCGGATGAATAGCTCGGCTTGTGCAGCACCGCCCGATGAATCGGTGATTTGTATTTTTCCAAGCTCGATGATGACTGTTTCGACGAAAAGCGCGATGCGATAATTTATGCAACGAGAAAGTGCGCTCGGGGAGGGACACAACTTTCCAGATAGGAATCGATCGATGCCACACCGGCAAATAAACGAGGGTTTATTAATTCAACGCTCATAATCGTACCGCCGGTCGCTCTCGCGAAAATGTGTGCCAGCGTAGTGCACGCGACGGAAAATTAATACAGCTCGACTCGTGTTTCCCTCTCTCGGAAATCAGAAAATTTTGCAAACTCGAAACGTAAACTCGTTAGCTATATACCGGTGTTGCGCCGGTACTAATTTCGTCACCGCGGGACAATGCGCGCACATTCCTGTGTAGCGATGGTCAACGCAATATGTCCGATAATTCGAGCCGATAATCAACTATGTTAACCCAATTTGCCGGGTTAACGTTAACGCTCGAAAAACCGACCCACGGAATCGTCAACAGCGCTGTGTGGCGCAATCGTGCGTAACCGAGAGTGCTATCTTATTGTTTATAAAAGGTGTATTGCACGATTATAACGAGCTGGCGAAGGATCCGTGTCAAGTCCGCTTGCACTCGACTGCGTGAATTATTCAAATTTTATTGTCGTTTAACAGTGTACACGGCCTTCGATTAGCGGCGCCTTGCGTTATTACAAAACACACATATTTGTGTCGCGCAGTTGGCAAAATAAATAAAATTGCGGAAAAAATATCCGCGTTTCATCGTTAATGAATTAAGACAGTCCATTAAACTCCAACGATTGAGAAAGCAATAATCGACTCGATCTCGTATCGCTCACGCACACTCCGTATCTCACCGTAAAATCTCCGCACCGTCATAATACACCATATACGATTATTTATACACTTTTTACCGGAATCTCCGATACGCCAAAAACAAAAGTCTTAGCGCTTATCGCCGTCATTATCATCGGCGTTTTACGACTCTCGCGCTATATTAAGACCGCGCGCGAGGAGAGCTTCATCCGTACGGCTGTAAAACTTCGTCGCGCATACCGGGGGGTGGGGGGGGGGGGATCATTGACTCCGCCTGAGGAAAATCCGAGCGAAAGAAAAAAATCGACGTTTTCCAGCTGCGCGCTGTACTCGCAATTAACAAAGATTTCCTAATCCGCGCGCGGGAGCCGTATGTCAAGATCACTCGTGCATTGGGGACGTGAAATCCGGTCTCTGCGTGCACAGCACAACTACGTCCTCTCGTGAAACGTCCTCGAGGCTATACATGCGCAGTTCGTAGACCTGCAGACTCGCGGGGTGAGTGGCTGCTGTAGAAGGGAGAAAAAAATATTCTGACCGCACTACTGCTGTCTATTGTTGCCCTTTTTTGCCTTACTCCGTGTGTTGCGTGCTACTGTATGCAGCGCGCAGTGTTGTAATTCCCAGACGGTTAGTGCGCGGGGGAGTGTAGGTACGGCGCAGCGATGCTTTTTCCCGTACTTTTCCGCGGGTACGCGAGCGGCTCTCTCTCTCTCACCTGGATCAATATAAGAATATTCGCGCGCGTCTTGGCGCCGCCGCCGCTCACGTAAATAGTCTGCGCGCGGTCGAGTCTTGAAAATTTTATTCCGGGATCCGCTGCTTTTTTCGCTTGAAATTGAATCTTGCATAGGGCGATGATAAGGTTAGCTCGTGGGAGAAAAAAGCGGTTTTTCCCGCTGCAGTCGTTGATAAGATTTCAAAGGAGTGAAAGGGTATAAGTAGACGCGATTAGACAGGAAGTCTGTACGTGCGAACACATTTATGCTGACATCGTCGTCTTTGTGGCTCCCTTAAGAGAAACCCGATCCCGATAATGCGTTATCACTTCACGAGCTGCTTATATGCAGCTACAGTCGGGGAAGCGTTTTTTATTTTCGAGTGTGAGAAAAAAAAAGAAGCCGAGTTCCCGTGAGTCATTGCGAACAATGACGCAAAATCATCGAGCTGTTGTATAATACTGGCCATTTCTCGGCGTGTGGTAAAGCTTTTTTTAGAATCATCCGTACAATTATACGAGGTGTCAATGAAAGGCTGGAATCGTTACGAAATCTTCACGATACAAGAAGCGACGATCTTTGTTGCTCTTTGTGTTCGGAACACATAACACACGTCCCCGAAAGATCTCGTGCAAAGTCTCGCCGTCGAGTTCCAGGCAGACAACGGAACAGAGGGACGACACCGTGAATACCTAATGACACACACACACACACACACACACACAGCGTACACGACTCTCGCCGTCTTTGTTTTCGGGTATAATCAGCCAAATATTGACGGCGCTCCGGCGAAAACACGCGGATTATACACACCGGCTACGTGACATTGACGAGCGAAACACGGTGATTCAAGAGAGGAAACGTCGTTATCGTATACGACACACTCAACGCATTCTTCCCCCGAAAGAATCGGATCGTTTCATTCAGCATCAATTACGAAAATAAAGCGAGCGGATTCATGTTTAATGCAAAAGAACGGCGGCTCGCGCGCGCGAGTTACAAGCGAGGCGGCTCTAAATAATTCAAGCGCCGGGAGGATTCGAAAGCGGATACCGTATATACTATTCGTTTCAATTTCATTTACAGTTCGAGAGCTGCAGCGCTCGTGCGAAAACGTCTTATTTTCGCTTCGTTTTAAAGGCTCGCTCGCTCACGGAGAGACGGATCTTCATTTGCGAATGTAAGCCCAGAAAATGCCCAGTAGCGCGAGCTCGCTTGATTGGATGAGCTTCTTTATTGCTTCTGTGTGTATGTGGAACGTGGACGCGCGAGAGGAAAAAATTTAATTACTATTACTTTGCTCGCACATGGTGTATAACGAAGACTATCGCGAGGATGAAAGATGAAACTTGCTTTAGATTGCCTTCGGAGAAGTAGGGGACTTTTTCGCATTTTTCCGCGCGAGGTAAACGCACTAATTAGTGCAGCGCGCGAGCCGAGTAAGTGCTCTTTATATGCCTTCCTCCTCCGCTTATACGTCGTAGTAGGCTATTCATTCTATACGCTGGAGTATAGCGCATGAATATGAATGACTGAAAATCTTCGCTGAATTGGAATCGATCTGATCGGCTATATTTTATTTTTAGTAGTATATGAAGCGGAGGGCGCGCGCGCGCGCGAGAGAGAGAGAGAGAGAGAGAGAGAGAGAGAGAGAGAGAGAGAGGGAGAGGGAGAGGGAAAAAGTGGGATTGCATATTATGGCGCATGACCGAGCGAATCTTGCGCGGTTTCTCTCGAAGAGAAAGAAACTCGCGCTCGTTTAAATCGTATAAGAATTTCAAGAACACCACCCAATTCTTTTTCACGGAAGCCGTCGTTCGAAAGAATCACTCGCAGTTCCAGCTTTCCCTGCAAAACTACGACGAATCGTTTTAAACGATCCACAAAATCCTTTCCGTCGTCGTCGGCATTTATAATTCACGCACGCGCGGATATTTCCCCCCACCCTCTCTCTTTCGGTCGTAAAAACGTTATATCGGAGTAATACAATAATCTTCTGCGCGACGGTTTCACGTCTCGTCATCATTTGCGTATTAAATTTTTCTCAATAAAATCCGCGCCACCGCGACGACGCTTTTTATTGCGCGGATCTTTACCTCGGCTCGCAAGTCGACGACAAGTGCACCCCCGAGACTTATCGTGTGGGCCTCGTGTGTGTACTTCTTTCATGAAATTATTACTCTCCGAATATATGCACGATAAGCTCGAACGCGAGAGGCTCTTGTCCGGCAAAGCGCTTCGAAGAATGTATCTATCGGATGACGAAAAAAAGAAAAAATTATCGGTTAAGGCGCGGGAGTGCGCAGTTGGCCGTTTTATTCTATACTGCAATCTAATCGGGAGTTTCGTAGTTTTATCATCGGCTGCGACGATTAACCTCTGCTTATACCATAACACTCTTAGCTGTACATGCAAATCCTGCGAGGAGGTGAACACCGCGCGGAACGGAAAATTAGCGTATCTGCCCATTTCTCCGTGCTGCGTAATTTAATTATCGGCGACGACGCGGTTGCGCAACGGAGCGAGAATAAGAAAAAAGAGCTACCCAATACAATGAGCCGTAAAACTCATAGGAATGAAAGCGCAGCGTTTCGCAAAGACGGCTCCTTCTAATTTTCCAGCGGAGCGAGGATCCGATACGAAAAACTTTCCCACGAGAGAAAAAGTGCTCTTCTACGTATCTCTCGTTTTTGTACAGGTTCAAGAGACCGTTTTCAGTCTTACGTCAAAGACACGGGTACTGTTACATCGTGCGCGCGGCTGCAGCGGCAGTCCGTTACACACGCGCGTTTAACCTTCACCTGGATTCGCGCTACTGACAACTATATACGTGCGTGGTACTCTTAGGAGAGTCCTATCGAGTAGGAGACGAGCTTCGTCGCTGCGTTTACCTGAGCGTGTGCGGTTCTCGATTACGGAGAACGCACACACGCGGGGCCTTGAGCGCGGGAAAAATTTTGAAAGTTTTTTCCGTCGGCCGAGAGTCGCAGTCGGCTTAACATGACGCTTCGCGTTTAAGGATTCCGCGTGCTCGAGCTTGACTTTAGATCGGAAAGTTGATTATTTTTCTCTGTTTATGCTTGCGCGCTTTATCTCGAATTTGTATTGAAAAAAAAATACGGTTTTTCTTTATCTGGACGGCGCCATGTCGCTAATAAATGATGCAACGAGAGCTGGTGTTTAATTTTAAAATGGAATAAACGTGCGCCGGAAAACCACGAGTCATGTTTTTATCGATTTTCATTGCGCGCACGAATTTTTCATTGAAATAAAATACGTCAGTTATTAGTGTACAAAAGAATTGCGCTCGAAAAAGAAAACGTTGTATTTTACATGAGCTATACTTTTCTTCAAAGTCTTTCCCAGAGCTTCTAAACTTGATTTTCGTTTCGAGAGATTTCACGTCTCATTTAAATAAGCGCATTGACGTAAGACCTTATTGTTGCTTAATTGTCTATTACGAGAGTTGAAAGCTGAAACATGTCACCCGCATATGATGCCGATTGCACGAGAAGCTTTTCGCATTTTCTGCACAGAAGGTGAACTGAATATTCTGTTCTCTATACTCGAAGCAAAAGTCAACAAGATACATTTTGCAAGCGGCGCTAGCACTGACGTGCTAATTAAACTAATAAATAAGATATCCGTATTGACTTTTGTTGACGTATTTAATTTACCGCGTTGAAAAAATTCCTATGAGTTACGACGGTTATTACGTGATTTGAAATAGATTAACGATCAATATTTGCAAAGAACAATAATATTTTTTATTGAAAATGTTTGTCTCGCTGCACAGATAACGATGAAAAGATAGCCATTTTTGATTTTTACGTACAGACTTTTATCAAAAACTTTAAAAAGACGTACGTTGTCGCTACCTTTGTTTCCTTCAATTTTCTCGCATACGAAGCCTTTTTTCACACAACAACGTCCTCCTACGCTTTGCGCGCAGATAACTCAATTAAAAACGGAAGCAAAGCGATAAGCTAGCTCAGATTGACAAAAAAGAAAACGTCGCTATAAAAAGAAGCTGCCTACACATCAACCTCTCGCTAGACTATTTTCGTATGAGCTATGGACTTTTTATCCTCTCGATATAAGCCCACATTACACAGAATCGACTCTGCGCGTTTGCACACGAATCGCTATGTTTCACCAGGGAGCGACACAGGCCGCACCGTTCGTTCGTTCGTTTTTTTTTCGCCATTAGAAACGAGCGTGCGACACGCACCGACTGCTGACCTACTGCGTGAGAGACGAGCGAACTCGCGGGGGGAATTATCGATGAAAATGCCGGATTGCGATACAGTTACGGAAGCACTCGTATACACTGGAATTCAAGATAGCATCGACCTACTGGTGCGGGCTCGACAGGGGGAAAAACGAAGGGCTGAATAAACCGCCCACTCAGCCAGAGTAAACTGTTCGATTGGCGATGGATTTGCGTGATTTTCGGTCGGAGATAAGGAATTTGCGAGAATACTCGTTTTGGGGAGTGTCGACAGGTGTCGTTTCTGCGTGGAGAATTTATTTGAAATCGCATTCATCGTACAGCCGCGACTCGAATTCGGCGCTTAAATTTCGAAAAATATTTGAACTCGACGGATGTGTTCGATGAATCAGCGTTATGACGTATACGTGACAGAAAGTTATACTTACGACTCGCATTTTGAATTCGCGCATCAATCGAGGCGCTCAAATTTTTCCAGCGTAAAAAGTTTAATGCGACAACTGTCCAAACAGCGCGCGTTGCGGAATATTTTATATGCGCGAATAACGCAAAAGATTTCCAAGGATATGGCCGAGAAAAGACGGCTAAAGAAAACCCATTAGGAGGATATTTTTTCGCGAATCTTCCCGCTGAAAGAGCCGAGGGTCGAATCGATAAAATATTCAAGTATGAATACACAAACCCAAGAGAGATCGCGCGTATGCGAAATCAGAGCATTTTGTACATCCGACTCTTAAAATAGCGTCTCATTTTGCAATATTCACGTACGGCAAGCGAGCGGGCTAGACGCGACAAGGTGATCGACCGAACTAGCCTCGCACAGCCAGAGAGAGAGAGAGAGAGAGAGAGAGAGAGAGAGAGAGAGAGAGAGAGAGAGAGAGAGAGAGAGAAAGAAAAGCAGAGCAGAGAATAAATTACAACGCAGAAAAGCCACTCTCGCGTACAGTCAGCCCGGGATGAAATTCCGATCCTCTCGCGATTGATTATTAATCGAGAGCCATCGATTCCCTCGAACAACCTCGCTCCTCTCTATCCTACCCCTATATAGGTATATGTATAATGCAGAGTATCATGTATATGAAAAATACGTACCACCGCGAGGAGCTGTGATGTTCCGCATCTCAGAGTGTTTGCCTGCGCGCGCGCTCTCACGAATAAGATAAGGTGTCACCTGGCGTCTGCTTCTCGAATCACTACGCTTCGAGTGTACCGAACGCGCGGCGTAGAGCGCGCTTATCTTTTTTCGATGATAAATCAGAGGTCGCCCCAGGCGCTCGCATTACGAATTTACGCATACGTATACACGAAAAAGTCTCGCGAAAAAGAGAGATGTGCTGTGCGCAAATATAGCTCCGCAAGACTGACAGGTATAGGCTCATTATTTATTCGGCGATTGCAGACGCGTGTCTCTCTCTCTCTCTCTCTCGCTCTCTCTCTCTCTCTCTCTCTCTCTCTCTCTCTCTCTCTCTCTCTCTCTCTCTCTCTCTCGTTCTCTGAGTGTGTAGGCGCCGAGCGTATATGAGGCGGCTCGATCGTCGATCGATAAATAATTTTATCAGTCACGATCGCTGCGCGCGCAGCGAACGTTCGGGAGGCTATACCGAAAGCAAACTCGTCTCGCGCATCCTTATCGAGAGCGCGATATATTTTACATTGTTGATAATAGAGGCGATAAAAAAGTTTCCCCGCCATTTTCAACACCAACACCGGACGTCAGGCAGTTCCCTCTCCATCCCTCTTTTTTTGTTATCGTCATCCCGTTGTTCGATTATCGGACTAAAAAAGTGCAACGATGGATGGCATAACTCGCGCTTCATAAATTTTCAATACTCCTAATATGATTAAAAGCCGAGAGGGAGGTTTGATTATTCAAAACTTGCGTACAAAATTCAAATTGCTCTCCGACCTTGCGAGAGTCGTGTTTGTTGGTGACGCAAAGTGTGCGAGTCTCGTATAGATGCAATTGCCGTGATAAGGCGCGCGGTCCCTTTTCCACTGATGAAGCCAAGGGAATGTATGGAAGGAGTAAACTTGTTGATTCGAGATCGACCGCCGCGGGGTTATAAATATGTTATACGCTACTTTCATTAGGGTAGAGGGTAGAGGATCTGACGTACACGATTCAAAACAATACGATTAGCGAGAGAGATTTTCGAATTTCCGGAAAAACCCGTGCGTTCGCATCGATGGTGGTATACTACACCTTTCCGTTTCTTCGACTAATTATATCCGTATCGGTTAATAGATATGTAAACAAACGTCGCTTAATGAATCACGTATAGCTTAATCTCGAGTTATTTGTTTGTTATTAGCATGAACATTGGGAAACTTCTAGAATTGAATCATGCTTATTGACCGAAATTCCCCGTACTTTTCGCGCGTACAGCTCAATATGTGACAGGTTAATCCTCACATTTAATACAAATGAGAACCTCAAAGCTGGTACAATTATCATCGGTGTTTACTTTAACGCGCAATAAAATTCAATACCACCAGAATTCGCCGTAGATTAGCGTGAAAAAGCTGGTGACATTTAAATTTCCTCGAAAATATTGGCGATTATACGCGTTTACGATCTGATAAGCGGGCACGCAATAAAACGCGAACCCGGTAGCAAAAAAAGAACAAAAATGCAAATTCCTGCGACGCTCTTTACCGACGGTTTCTAGAGGCTTCTGCAGCTCGTGTTTACTTTGCATGAGATCAATGAAAACGTAAGATTCTATCCTCGTGATTCAATCGCGACGACAGAGCCTGACCTTCTACAAATGACGATGAAAGGCGCGTATAGTGCGTAGAGGTAGGCCTCTCGCGTCGAAAGTTTACGATGTGCGAGTTAACGGCTGTGGAAGGTTGAGCTCGAGTGCTTATACGCGCATCGCGGACTTTACGGTTTCAGGCGGTGTTTGGATGTTACGATAACTATTTGAGAGTCCGGATTCGAGCTGAAATCCGATTAGAGAATAGCGTCGATCAATCTCATTCCCTGAATCTTTAATGCAACAACTGCACCGTAAACTGATTACCCATGGGCTTAGATTGCATATTTCCAGCGTCCATTATTCATCCGCTCAATAAATACATCAAGCCATCAGTGAAATCTGTAAACAGCTTTATTTTACACGTAGCACGTGACGTAGCTGTACAGAAGAAAATTCAGTCGACGCATGACTTCTGCTCTATACATGTCGCTCGTGCGTAAAAAGCAGCGCAACGGCCTGATAATTAAGTAAATGCGCTACCTTTTTTTTCTCTTTCCAGCCGTGTCCATTCATCCAAACACGCAATTTGTTTACATTGCGCGTGGGTATGTACTTTGCAGCCTTCGAATAACTAAAATCCCGCGCGCATGCAATATTCACAAGCGAAGATAAAAGCGTTCGTATATACACAATACCGTTAAACATTTCGAAAGATGTAAATTCAGTGGCTCGTTGGTATAATTATTCGTAAAATTTTCCATAAATCGTCAAGCCGCGCGCTGCGTCTACTATATACTAATAGCCGCAAGACGGTCTTCCAGTATAAAATCACGATTTAATAGCTTCGATAGGTTATTTATAATCCGCTGTGCGTGAAGAAAAAAAAATAAACAAAATACACGTCTATACTCCGAATTAGCATAGCCAGAAAACACCTGCAGTCGTATGCAAATTAGCGTGTACTATAGAGTTTACTCGTCTCCACACACGCTGAAGAAAAAGAAAATACTGTACAGCAAACGAACGATTCCCGAACAGCCATATAATACGCGCTCTCGTTTTATCCAGGTCGTTGCATAAGAATATCGGTGCGCGAGCAGCGCATTACTCTTTTTTTCCCTTTCTTCCAGAGAATTACCATCAACAAAGCAAAAAACAAAGGCAACTAGCGCGCACGTGCGATCGAAGAGAGGAAAAAGCGCAGCGCTAGCGGAAAAAAGAGCGGCGTATAAAGCTGCATCACGAGAGTGAGACGAGAAGGAAAACCAGATGCGGTGCATTGCTTCCGATTCCCGGGCAATTATCCGCGCTGGGAGGATAAACTAAGGCTCGTTAATATGCGAAGGTGTGTTCGGAAGTTTACGCTATATAGCTCGCGCGCTGCTCTTTGTTTACGACCCCGCGAGGAATTCAATCTTCGGGCGTGGAAGAGAAAGAGGGAGAAAAAACAAATAAAGTCCCACGGACTTTTGAGCGTATTTTTAGGCGGTCGCCCCGATGTCATAACGCTGCAGCGGACCTTCCTCCTTTTTTTTATAGAGAGAGAGAGAGAGAGAGACGCGTCACGGGTAATTTCTTACGCGTAAGCGTTTGATAGCGTCGTAGGCGTGCGGGTGAAAATAAAGGATGATCGGCCTGGAAATCACTGCGTGTGTGAGTAATTGTGTAGTCGTCTATTCGCGCGGGATGACATAATTGCACGCTCGTGGAAGGTGGTATTTTTGGGTGAAAGTTCTTGAAACTCGCTCGCGCGCGCTGTAATGAATGGAATAGTGGAGTATTTGTAGGCCACTTTCATCGGCGTGAATGAAGACGTGGAAAGGAATTAGTTAATACAGGAAGAGTATTTTTATCTCGGAGTGTAAACCAGTGATTTTCTCCCTTATCGCATAAGTTACAGCAGATGCTGAACGAATCGGAGAGATAATGCAAATATTTTGATAGCTATTTCTTTCGCGGTATCCTGTGTCTCGTTAAGCCCACGAGCCAGGTTCATTACAAGCTCGTCGAAGACGTTCGGCATTTATCGACGCCGGATCGTGTTACACCTATAACGTTTTCCTGATCTGACGGATCCGCGCACCTATTATTCAGCGATGAAAATCTGCATTTCAAACTCCTACACCGACTACCGATTACACACCGTGTATTACACGCTCGTATACTTGAAGATATTGTTTTAAAAAAGTTGTTTGTCCAAGTTCTACCGGTAATAAACAGCACTCGTAGATTACCCAATACTTTTGTTCCCAGCACTTTCAAGACCATTATAATAATGAGAAACATCGTACCGGACGCGGAACTGCAGCAGCAGAATCCACTTATTTGCTCCTTTATAAAACAATCGCGGCTTCGCCTTCGCGAGAGAGACCCCGTTAAGCGCGAGAAATAACGCGCGGGACAGCCTTAGACGAGAAAAATTTCTCAACCACGCGACGACAGTGCAGCAGTCAGCCAGCCGGCGTCTGTAGAGAGAAAAAAGCAGCCACTTGAACCGCGCTCTCATTAATCGGCCGCTTTCGTCACCGATGTAGCCAACTACCAGACACTATTCGCTCTATAACTCTCTACTTTCTTTCTCTTTTTATCGACGCGCCGCTTTCTTCCTCGTTCGCGCTCACTGTGAAAAATTCTCGAGTTCGAGTGAAAAACTCACCTGATGATGGTGCAGCGCTCGGCGAGCGTATCGATGACTCGGATTTCCTTTTCTCTCTTCTTCTGTATACTCCTAGCACCGCTGGACACTTTGCGGAATGAAAACTCCGGCTCCTCCTGCGCTCTTTATACTGTCACACTCGGCTCGCTCAAAACAGACTAACCGGCACTCTGTTTTCGCTCGCTCGCCTTATCTCCGCGTTATCTTTCTCTCTCTCTCTCTCTCTCTCTCTTTCTCTGCCGGTTTCCAAGCAACACGTTATCACACACGCACAGAGCGAGTATGGGAGAGAGACCGGCGCTCGCAACAAGTGTAGGCCGCCCGTGAGAATAGGAAAGGCGCCGACGTCGCACTCGCACGCCCGTGTCTGTGTGTAAGTATAGAAAAGTGCGACTATACACACTCGATTTGAGAGAGCAAGTTGCGTGAGCGTGAAACAAGTGCAGAAAGAAACGCGCTCCGCGCGGCTCCTCCGACGGCGGACTACGCGCGACTGAGGCTCGCTGTCGGCTGCGCGCGGCGCGCTCGCCTCCGAAGCTGATTGGACGCTCGCTTGTGCTTCTTTCTCTTCTCTTACTCTCTGTCTCGCTCGCTTGCCTGGTTTGCTATACGTGTAGCGCCCACTCGTTCTATAGAGTCTCCATAGTAGTATGTACTCGCGACGCCGTTGACTCTCGACGCGCTGGTTCTAAAGCCCTGTGCACGAGAGACGCGGAGGAAGTATCCCAGCGGCGCTGACGTAGAGCAGGTCTGACTCGCGCGCTCGCGGGGATATTGGACTCTGATAGCGGCTGCTGCTGCTTTGCATATACAGGCTCGCTGTGTATAGCTAACCGACTCGACTCGACTCGACTCGGGGTTGTTGCACCGCGTCACGGCTTTGCTTCGATTTAAAATTGCAGTGTTTTTTAGCTGCTGCACAGCAGCGCTTAACGGGTTATCAAGTTTTCATGGAGGGCTTCTGAAATAGATATGCGGCTGTATGTGGAGGGAGGATTTATGGACTGCCTCTCTGCGGCTTGGAGCTGGTCGTGTATTTTCTACTACGCGCTGCTCTCAAAGTTTCGGGAATAATGGACCTTGATACACAGGCGTTGTATCGCAATTGCGACGATGGGTTAGTTCGAATGTTGCCAACTACTTGGTTTGTGTTTATAGAAAACGCGACGAAATCTCGAATCTTCTAATGAGCGCTTATGCTGTGAAAAATAGCGCCTACAAGTATGAATTAAAGCGATGATATGCATTTTGAAATTCGACCTACTTTATCAAGGCTCGCGAGTTGGTAAGAAAAAAAATTGCCATAGCCTATATGGATTTTAGCGTCAAGCGACGGAACGACGCCCACCGCCACACTATGGAATTATACCAACTCGGAAGTTCGATTGGCTGAGCCGTACACTTTTTTAATCCCATTAATTTAAGATTCAAACGCAATTTCAGTTTTTAAGCCCGCCAGAATTCCGCTCCCGCTCTCCTTCTGCTCTCTTTGCTCAGGATAACAGCTTCTAATGGAATTTCACGTTGATTATCTCTGAATTTGTATGGCTTCCCCGGGCACTATTTACTTAACCTTTTCGCCGGGCGAGAGGGTGGCCAATTTTTTAATGGGTTTTTTTCTTCTTTCCGCGAGACTGTACTAGTCTCGTATGTCCTGTAAAGTGATACGAAACTGGGCATACACTGCGGGGAGATACCAAATATGCAAAAATCTATGTGTGTATAGGTTGTTCGGATGCAAATATATTACATAATTATTAGTGACCAACATTGTTTTTTCCCGCGTGCAAAGAGGATAAGCGACAAAAATAAACCTGCATAATATTAAACAACACGACACAGTTCGTTGATAGCTAATCTTCGAAGATACATGCAGAACCTGACTTTGACGCATAATTAACATACGCGTTAATAATGCTCGTCGTTGATTCACAATTGTAGGAAAATTTTCAAAAATCCACAATCATATTCCAGTGGTTTATTTTAAAAATACAGTATGGAGATCGATTAACATTTTAATAGGGGCGTACAAAAAGCTTGAAAAGATTCCTCGAGATATATAGCATCCGCGAAACGATAAAAACTGGCCTAGGCGTATAACTTACTTACAAAAAAAATAATTGTGTAAAATTACTTGACAAAAAAACGGGTGTGAGACCTTCTAAAAATGTCTTCAGTTAAAGAAAGGCAAATTACAAAACCCACGCATTACATTATCTCATGCGACGGCCCCGACGAAACACGTACAAGATTGATAATCCAGCGTATCTCGGTAGTTCATAATCGCGTTTTCCTGCGTCAATTTCCCGATGTTAATCCTCACGGAGCACGAAGCCTGCTATCATCTTCGCCGCAACGTCATATACGTCGCCGCCAAAGTAATCGGAATCGCGCAGTGGAGGAACGAAAGAAGAAGAAAAAAAAGCGGCGCAAACATTGCTGAATACCCTCTTACGTAGTAACTCGTCATACGCGATATAAATAAAACTGTGTACCACATACGCAGCCGCGAGAGCGATACATGATGCATGAGCCTATATATGCGCTATAGTTCTCGCAACGCGTTACTATTAACGATTACGTGGATTACCACCATATCCGCGCCGTCAGATCAATGAAATTACCGCGGTATAATCGCTCCAACCCCTTTTCCATAAATAAGAAAACGATAAAAATATAAGAATACACCCACACACACACACACACACGGGAGTCAATAGAGCTTAGGACTGCATGTATTTGAATGCATGTACGTATATATAACGCGCTCTTAATAACTCATGCGTCTTGTAGCTCTCTTTGCTGTGTGTATACGTACGAGCTCGTTGCGTGTATCTATGCTACACCATAGTTATATTCGCTATGTGGAACAATTTTCTTCTCTACATTGTAAGAGATGCGTAAAGCGCGAGACTTTACTAGCCTCGTTTACTTATAGTTTATCGCTTCCACGTTTGTTTTTGGGATATAGCATTTATGCTTTTTAATTCAGCATCACCCAAAGCAAAGACCCGATAAATTTCATCTCCGTACGCGAGCCACCCACGTAATAATCGAATCGCGGCGAATATATTTCGATTCGCGTTCGCCTATTCTCGAGGTTTATGTTCGCTCAACGATTTGCTTATAGAATACTATGCCGCGCACTCGCGCACACTCTCTCCGGCTCTACTAAAATAGTCACGGTATTTTAGAATCCCTAGATACCCCGTAAGTCAGCTTCTCTCGAGAGGTATAGAGGACATTTACTACAGGGCGCTGCTCTTCGGGACGTATGATTCAACCGTAAGCTGCTTCGCCGAAGGGAATATTATTATAGAACACGGTGCCACCGGACGCTGGACAGTTTGCTTGTGTATACGTCTATTCGCTACTTTAACGACGTAATTCGCCCGTGTGTCCAAGAGAGTGCGACCGATTCGCTACTGTTGTGGAGCATCTGAAAGGTGAGCCCACGACGAGAAATTGTAACGACTTTTCCCTGGGATTGCCGAGCGTGAATTCTATTGTTAACGTTATGTACGTTGCGATTTGCCGCGGGGTGTATTGGCTTGCGAAACGATTCGATTGTCTAGAGCCGCCGCGACGTCGCGAATTAACCTTATTTTGATGATTGCGGTTTGGCGTTGGCTGTGATTGACGAAACTTTAGTGCGACTGTACCGCGATTATTATTGTTTTTTGGCTGCTTAGAAGCTGTCGTGAGAGAAAAAACGAATTCGCAGTGTTCTTAATTCGGCTTCGAGATATTTGGGTTAATTATTTTCAATATTTTTATCGCGTTGGGTCGAGCATGAAAAACGTGACGCGAATTGAGGTCTAGTACAGAGAGCTAGTGTTCACTGTAAGGAGTATTTTAATGACCGATTTATATGAGCAGATTTTTATTGTAAGTAGTACGACTCCGGTATTATATTATCTTCTTATTGATGTTTCAAATAAATATTGCATGCGAAGTGTTTAATAAAAAGATGAGGAAAACGAGAGTTCACGTGTAATTTCTTTTAGATATTAGATAAGTGAGTTTACGATGGTTTATACGACACATGTACTAATAATATCTCAAAGTAAATGATGTTTGCCGCCGTACAATGCATATCGTTAATTTTCTCTTGATGGCGCGACGGACAATTTTATTCCTAGATACGACATTTATTGTTTTTTATCTAATAGCTTCACCTGACGAAAGAATACAAAAAAACAACGAAATATCACTCGATGGAAATATTATACGTCTTCCTGTAATAAAAATGCGAGAGTGCAATTGTACGAGCATTTCTACTATACTATCGATCAAAAAAAAAATGTAATTGATTCATACGGTATGACGCATCATCGAACCCGCCCGACTAATTAACTCATCAAATACAAAAGCGGCGATCATCTGCATAATTTAGCATAATTACATATTTCCACCAATGCCGGTTATTCGAATTCTGGAAATACACCCATAAGATCTGATCGTCGGATTTAGGTTAAAGAGGAAAGTCCCGAAAACGGGAGTTCCCCACCACGCGACCATATAGCCTGCTGCAGTTGAACTGGATTTATACGCGAGGATACTCATCTAGTGCGTGTATAAGTGTATATAGCGGGAGAATCCCGCTGTGCAAGCTCGCAGAACAAACCATCCTCGAGAATATACGCGTATGATATAACTGTACAGTCGATGATGAAGTTAATAAAGACGTTAGCGGAATGTATTTGCCGTGGAATAACTGACGAACGCAAGAGACGCGGTGAAATTAGCATACGCTTTGTTTCGGCTGTAGATGACTGTTTGTGTGCTTCTGGATTGGTGTATTAAGTGTCGGTAGCAGCATTTTTACGATGAATCGCGATACACCAACAACGATAAGAAAATTTTATTTACTCGAGTGCATTATAAGAATAAAAAAAATTGTCAATTGATTCGTCGTTATCGGCGTGACCTTGCATATATATATATATATATATATATATATATATATATATATATATATATATATATATATATATATATATATATAAGATGATAATAAATGTATAATTGTTCCCCGCACTCGAATAATTACATAACGCGCATAAGATTGAATTTCATTACACTTACGCAATGTACTAGAGATCTATAGGTATCGAAACTGCAGTATAGTGCAGCGCGCTTGATTATAAAAAAAATGTTTGTTCTCCCTCGACGCATAAATAAGTCTCGACTCGAGCGCACGCAATTACGATAATACGCCGATACGGATTTATATAAAGAGAAAAAGACGTTAATATAAAAAGAAAGAGTTAATGAATCTGTCAAACCTGGCACGTTGCCGCGCGGTATGAAAAATCTCATCCTGAATCCCGAAAAGCCTCGGTCTCGCTATCTCTATGATTCTCCACGCTTTTCATTTGATGCGCGCTCGCAAACTGTGCCGTCGCGCTCACGCGCGTCCAGACGTCGGATGTTCTCGACCAACGCATCGTCCGCGCAGTGGGCGTGTGATAATTGCGTGCGCGCATATAGTGCTGCGCCAAACGAAATCACGAGCAAGTATAGTACATATACTCTTACATACATATAGGTATACATGGCCGTGGGGGCATCACTCGTTTTCGCGATTCAGCGCTAAATACGAGTGATAACCACGTGGCGCGCCAATACGTTTATCTCTAGCACCGTATCGGCGGGCGAGGAAGAGAGTATGAGTCGCACAGGTGAATCGCCTGGGACTTCACCCCTTTCACACCTGAGAGAGGCCAAAGTCGATGGATAACGCGTGTCTTTGTCAGGCTTGTGCATGTATAGTCGATTTGACGAGTGGCGCAACAAACAGAGAGATAGCGGCGTGTTTTCTGCTTTGATAACGAGAGATGTTAATCGGATGTAAGAAATCGCGAGACTTTAATCTTTAAGTTCGCGCTAATGTATACGCATAAACGCGGAGATCAGCGTCAGGCAGCGTGTAATATATAACAGAGTGTCAAGAGACTTTTGAGCATATATTTGCTTTTTTTATTCGTTTTCGTTTACCCATCGGGCTAAAAAAGTTTTCCGTTGCTTTTCGTCGAGTATATACGCGCGGTTTAAATTTTCGTCAAACTACCGCTTGCTTTACAAATACTGACATTGTTGACGTCTCTTTCGGGATTTACAAACGAAGGAACGATAATTTTACCGTCGGTGATGTCAGATAGATTAACGCGTATTCAAATTATCACGTTTCCAGCAAATCTATTTAGGAAGTTCTCACACGGTATGGAAATAAACTCCTGTCAATAGCGCAGTCTAAAAAAAGCGCTCGAATAATCGGTGCACAATTGCAGCGTCGATTACAAAGTTGAAGATTTGAAGATTTTTGTTTATTGCCGCTGTTTTTCAAATTCTATATACAGTAGCCGAGCGAGATAAAACGCGTTTTTATTAGCACGTATGTGTGCAACCGCTCGTAACTGGATATACCCGATGATGAGAGTTATAAATGTGATAACAATACCGTCGATACGACGCGTACGTAAATTTTTCGAAAGAGCCGTCGCGCTCACGGCGCGGTACAAAACCCACAACACCTGGAGACCAATCGAAACAGCTCGCATTGACTTTTTGCCCCGGCTGCGCTGTGAATTGTAACTTTCGTTTAGAATCAAAATTGGAGGCCAGCCGCGAGAGACCTTCGCATGAATTTACAATGCGGGCAGGCTTTTTTGCTATACGTGTATATCCATCATGGTCAATTAGTCAATGTGGCGTTCTCTCTCGGTGAACTTTTCAATATCGCAGCGCCGCGCGTGCCCCCGAAATCTGTTCCACATTAGTAAGCAATTCGTACGTAAACCTCGTAATGAACTTTTTCTCTCTCAACTGCCGAGAGCATACGTGACTCGATTTTATTTTTTTCCTCGTATCCGCAACCTTTCTACTGCACTTTAAGAGCGAACTGATATATCGCGCAAAGAAGAAAGCATTGAACGCGAAGAGTCATCGTATACTCTTTTTTTTTACGCAGAACAATAAAAAACAACGCACCGACGGTTTATTATCTACGAGGTAATGCTTGGATAACGCTCGAAACACCTTACAAATCTTTTACGGCGCCTTACAGAATATTCAGTCGTTATTCTTAAAGCGTAATTATTACAGTCATTGCTATTGTAAGCCATATTGCATTGTCGTATTTTTTGTAACGGTATGATATATAACCAAGTTTCATTGTACACAAACTGTTTTCTCGGCAATAAAATTACGATTCTCTATCGGACTAGTACCACCTCGGCGCGTTTACATAAATTTAGCAATTTACGAGTTTAATTATTTCCTCAATGCTCGGCTGCAATTTCAAACGAGACAATATGCCAATAAAATATTAAGCGCCGCCGTAGTGTATCGTAAAAAAGAATCTACGCCCGATAACTCTGATCCGGCAGAGCGGATGTTCCAAGTGTCCGCGTGGAATGTACCAACAAAAAGGAAAACTCTTACGGACGCTGGAAGTAATAAATATCAACGTCGGTGTCACGCTTCGCGATAACACCGAACTTCAGGAAAAGTCAAGCACCTCTCTTGTAAGAAATTAAAATACAATTATTTTCGAATAGCTCGGCGGTAGCGGAAAGCTACTAGCATCATTTAATTATCTCGTGTCTACAAGCTTGTCAGACTCACCTTTTTCTTATATTTTTACAGGCAAACACGAGTACAAGAAGCGTCATCTTTCCTGGCGGTGGTGATTTCAATTCCAGGACCGACTACGTCACAGCGATCGCGTCAACATCGAGTGCAGCGAAATGCGGCAGTAGCGCGGCATCTCCCGCGATATTATCCGGTGGAATCAACATGAGACGGCGCTGCGCCTTTCTCTCGACGCGTCGCGAGGCTACGAAGGTCACTCGACTCGCTCAAATACGGAACTGTCGCGAGCGCAATTTCGAGCTCCGCGTATATAGACGTTTCGCCGTCGCACTTCCTATACGTCCTCCTTCTCTGTCTCCCGAAGATCGAGTGTCCCTGATGGAGGATGAAAGGAGAATTCGGTGCGAACTGTATTTGCTGAGAAGTCGAGGTTTCGATCTTCGTCTGAACTGAAAATCGTGCGGATAAATTTAATTGATGATAAATTTCCATAATCGAATGTCAGACTTGGTATAAAATATTTAACGTTTTTATCTTATCGATACAATTTGTATAAAAATAACGGCACATTCACCTGTCATTTGTGAGCGACCTTCCTGTATTGATCTGGAGTATTACATTATGTAGCTAAATATCACAAGAGTTGAACAAACCCATCTTCGAAGTTATTATTTGACAATGTTGAATAAGTAAATCATGTTTCAGCGTTGAAGTTTATTTTTATTGGTGATAAACGTTTATATAAGTTTTCGTAAACAGATATCAAATCTAAAGCAACTGACTTTTTCCACAACAAAATGCTCAAACCTGAGATAATGTTGCAGTTTAGTAATTTATTGTTGAATTACTTTCTGTCTTTCAATGAGAAAAATTATACAAATTATTTTACACAGTAAAACAATAAATAAAGACTTTGCGTAGTCCGGAATATTCAATTCGAATGAATACTAACATATCTTTCATATCACATTGTATTGCCACAATGACAATAGTATCAGCCTGGTATAAGTCTAACATGTAAAGATGTTAAATTATGCACATTATGTGTATGTTATGCAGAGCATGAAACACTTATGTTCGAACAATCTTAATTTTTTGAAACTACATTTATCAAAGTTCTCTCACAGTATGATAAAACCATTCTTTAAAAAATCCATTTTTACTTACAAACTGTTACGTCTATTCGATGAAAATATTAAGTATTAGCTGTACATATATACAGATAAGCGATATAAAAACAATCGATACAGTCAAATTTATGCTTCTAATGCAACAGGCTCCTGAGATTTGCTTTTAGGTGCTGTAAATTAGAAATATATATAATTATGTACCTGTGAGAAAATTCAAGAGCAAAAAGATTGTTTTTGTACCTTTTTCTTTTTCTTTTTCTTTGACAGGTTCATCTTGAGGTACATCTGGCAGTGGGACCTCGGATGGTACTTCAGGTGTGGTAATCTCAGCTTCTTCTGTTATCAGTGCATCTAATTCAGCTTCAACATCAACCTCTTCTTGATCAGTCAATGCTCCTGAAAGTAGTTCGTCAATTTCTTGTTGCTTTTCAACTCCTTCTCTTGTTTCATCCATGACTTTCTCAATTTCATCAATTGATAGTACAGCATGCAACTTCTTGAGGGCTTCATTGCCAAGCTTCAGTCCATCTACAACCTTTATTTCCACTTGTGCGAATTCCAAATCATGCACCATGCGCTCTAAATTATCCAACTGACCATCAGCTTTGATTAAAGCTTGTTCTTGGAATTTCTTTTTACGTAGCAATAATAGTGCACGTCTAGATAAGTTTAATAAATGATATAAATAAACATACTTTAATTGTATCGAAGAATATAAAATGATGATTGATTACGAAAGTACTTACTCTCTTTGGTTATTTCTCAGCAACTTCTTTGCTATTTCTCTGTCTCTTTCAAGGTTCTGCTCGATCCTCTTTTGGTATTGTTTTAATTTGTCTCTTGTTTGCTTCAATTGCTGTCGCAACAAAGAAAAGAATGTGTAATATTTACATCAAAAAAGTAGGGTTAAGATAAAGTAGTCTTGAAGTTCTTGTGTTCCTTACCAAAACAGCTTTATCCTGCTCCGTCACCCGACTAGGATGTTTCTTTTTTGCAAAAAATATCCCCATTTTTTATTATTTTCCTTATAAAATGGAGAGGAAAGGAGTAACAGTTGTTAAAACTAAGATTCGTCGTAGGTTACATGACAATCGCAATTCGCAAAGTAGATGAACTGTTTATTAGACAAAGATAAATGCACAAGCGTGACATCTGACGCGAACTGTTAACTTAGCGTTTCTAGATAACGCAGGGCGCTTAGTTACCGATGTACGGTAACCCACACGTCAACGAGTATACCATCAATGATCGCAATGATAAAATAGAACATAAAGTACAAGATTGATGTAGTACTTAGCACTTTTTTGCTAGTAATCGCAGAAACCGACAGCGCATGAATAACCATACTTCAAAGTATACGACTGTATATGACTTGTTATACTTATACTATAGAATGCAATAACTCAAGTGATACTCGCAAATGATAAGAATTTGTTTAAAAGCCAACTTGCAGTTGTGCAAATGTTGATAAGTATTTAAACTAATAAATGAATTTGGAAGGGGAAAATAAATAACCACATAAATCAGGTTGAATTGAACAATGTCCATTATATTATATATTTTATTCCCACATACACACGGCACGTTGTGAACCTTTTCTTAAATATTAATAATAATATCATAATTATAATAATATTCATCATCGTCGTCGTCGTGTCGTCTTCATCATCGCGATAATAATATAATAATCATAATCATAATATTAATTAAAACAATAATAAACGTAATAATATGAATTCATTAGATATATATATTTTTTATATGTATAGTATATATATAATAAATCATATAGTAATAATCATTGTATTATAATATATTTATATTTACAGAGGGGTACAATATTGTTATTTGTTGTATTAGTGTCATATTTATAATCGCCATATTATATTTATTTCTTGTTTGTATACATACACAATTAATTAAACTTACGGCCCTCATCGCTCGCGACTAACTCAGCGTCAAACTTGTTGTTTTATTTTGTTTTTGTTTTTTTGTATTTTATAATATTCTCTCTGAGGGCTTCGCTTAACGCTTTATTTTTTTTAACGCTTTTGATCTCTTCCTCGCACGCTCTCTCACTCAGTCACTTTCATTCTCGGCCTTTCGCTCTATATCTCTCTCATTCCAGCTTTCTGTCTCTCTTATCTCGCGCAATTAATTTATGCCGCATCGCTTGAGTTCGAGACTCCTCTCGGACACCCAAATTGATCTGATTTTGAAAAACGACTTGGCCCGACAATCTCGACTTGTGCTTGCATCGTGCCTAGTTTTATTATTTTTTGTTCGCTATCTTTTCATAAACAAACAGTCGCAGACGTTAGCGTACTTATTGCGCGCGGAATCAATTTAATTTTATCGCCCGCATTTGCTTCTCTGTTTTTGTTTTCATTTTCTTTTAATATTTTACAAAACATCCACTATTAGTCTGGCCTACGGTTTTCAAAATGAGAGTCGCGCACCGATAAAAAACGACGCTCATCAAAAATAATGAGAAAAGTCTCGCATTTTCATTTTTATTACTGTTTTTACTCTTTTACCATCGTTAGAATTTAAAAAATCTAAAAGAGTCGGATTAGCGTGAGAATAACAATTAGTGACTTACGTTTCTTGCTCTTAAAATTCTTTTCTTGGTTTTCTATTTTCGCTTCCATATAGTAACCATACCATATACACATTTGAAAACACGGTGCTGAATAATAGTCGAAAAAACATCTCGTTCACCAAGTAATATAATTGCGGTATCAGATAAAGCTTTAATTGTCGTCGATCGACTCTCTTTCGGCAATCTTGTAAAAGGCAGGCCTCTTCATAAATATTCTGTACAGCATTATAATTATTATAAATCATTGTATCTTATATACTCGCTTATACCTATGTCATTATTATCATTAGTGTAAAATTGAAACTTTACGTACTTAGATGTAGATTACCTTCTGCTTTGCTTGTTAAACTTGATTTTTATTTTCATCATGTATAGTTTTTTTTTCATTATTTCCATTAATCGCAGTACACAATCGTGTAATTCTTTTTAATATGTCGCTATACGTATTGTATCATTACAATTAGTAAGAAGATGTAAAATTGGTATTTTCTGGTTTCCTTCGTGTTTAATTCAATTAATCTCATTTAAGCATTCACATAATCGTTTAGTATACAATGGAATTAAGAGCGGCCTATTTATTGCTTGTTATATTGCAAGTATCCTCGCTGTGCCGTGTCATCGAGTATATCCCAATCGACATATATATATATATATATATATTTTTTTTGCGATCATTTTCCCTTAATCCTAAGCCTGCTTAAAACACAACGCACTCCATTTTTATTTTAACTAATTTCGCAGCATGTTTTGCCGTTCCTTGAAGAAGTAATCGAAAGAATACTCTTCTATACTATTTGAATTGTATTTTGTCAACTTCATTCTTTTGCATTTTATTGATTATTTGTTGGGTTCAGTTCTAATACATGAATTTTTCATACATATATATTTCAGAATATTTAGACCGTTAATGATTTATGAAGTAATGCTTTTTATTAAAAAGAAAATGGTTTAATCGAAAATGCGAATCGTTGCATACAGTATTTTATATAGATAAAAAATAAGGTAGAATTTCATAAACGAATCTTTTAACAAATATACAACTTATAAACAACATATACGTCGCACATTGATTTAACTAAAGCGCTGGAATACTTGATTTCAGAACTCTGATACTATACCTTACATATTACATTTACATTATTCGCTCTCTGAAGTTGATTCTTCGCTTCCACTTAATTTTAAAAAACTTAACAAACTCCTGGTTTTCGTACGCACATATTTTATTATTTTGTGTAAGTAGATTCAACTAAAGGGAACATGCGACTTATCTTGTGAAACCTTTTGTGCAATTCGCTCAATTATATGTAAACGTAAGCATAAAATAATTGTTCATTTTCTCAATTTTCTATACCCACCAGATTGCTGCTTACGCATTACAAATAATTTTAGATCTCATAGATCAATTTGATATGTTAAACATCAAAAGTAAAGGAACTTAAATTCCGTCGAAGAGTTATTCTCGATTATAACATTGATTATCATCGTCATAACCAATCTGTCGGTTAGGCGAAATTTAACGCGATTGGGATATTAAGGTTCCTCTTGCGATTTATCATTCATCGACCATCGGTACATTTTTTTATTTATTTTTTTCTTTTAATTGACTATTAAATTTACGTTAGGCTTTCGAATTATCCATTCCTTCATTTAAAATACAACAACGAATATCTCCGTTATAATTACCTACACGCGCAATCGAAAACGATAAATGATCGATTACCTAGAAATAATAGAAATTAAATAGTTAACAAATTAGTATTGCTTTGGTTTGGATACGCTCGAATAGTGAACAATTTTCATCGACTCTTCCCCATCACTATCCCCCACTGTTATTGGCTCGAATCGAAATTTCCTTATAAAACTTTTATTCAAAAATGAGTATTGTTGGAAGAAATCGTTTTTTATGTGTGTAAATGTAAGTTGTATAGAAGTTTGTTGAGCTTGTTGTTCTTTCAAGTCAACTAATGTCTTGAGTTTACGCTACCTCAGTTTAGTACAGCAACATGAAAATAATTTTTGGCTTATATTATCTATTAGAAATAGATACATCAACGTAATCATAGATATAGCATGTAATAAAGTTCAGTTAGTGGTTAGATTGTAAGATCGTAATCAAAGTATGAAAAATCCGTCGTGATTTATAGGAAAATTGAGGCAAAAGTCGATAGAATGTAACTTGGCATCGGTTTAAGTAAATGTTATTGAAATACAAAATACACATGTTTTTTCTACTAAATTTTCGTTAAAAGACCCTCTTTGAAGACAAGAAATGTTCTTAAGAATTATCCCTTTCGTAATTATTGTTTGTTATTCATTTTAACTTGTACTTTTATAAAGAGGTTTGCATATTTTTATTTTTTTTTTACTTGGCGCATCTTCGCGGACAAAAAGAACAACCGTAAAATCTGTTTTTTTTACTGCTATCTGCAACGACATTGTCAACTTTGCGCATGAACAAAAGCATAATCATAAAAAAGCGAACGTAAAATTCCGTTAATGACCTTTCGAACGCATCAGCGTTGTTGGTGCGTATCCACAGGAAAAACGCGTCAACTTGCTGTATTTGTGTTTATCTCTTCGAACACTGAAAATTATATCACCCTTTCCACCTTTATTTATCTCTTTCATTTATATCGCTTTCTTTTCTCTTTTTATCGTCACTCTTCTATCTATCTATCATTTTCCCTCTTTTTCCTGGTGCATGCTTCCATTATCCACGTAGTTATATGTACATATTGCATGACGTTATACGCTAAACTGCATGTACGCGTATTTACGTATTACGTCCGCTCGCCATTAAAAACAAACAAAAGAAAAACATCTGCAATAAATCAAGTTCTCGTCTATATGCATAGGTGTTTTTTCTTTAAGTTATTTGGAGCAGTAAATATTTTAAATATAAATACAAGCTGTTTTTTGCCAACGTTGCCACATAGATTACATCAATACAACTGAATATGCATACAAAGTTAATTAATAAAATGTAAAAACAAGAAATACGAAAAAAGTTAAATGAAACGATGCGTTTCATGTATCTATATGACTTTTATTGAAATTGCTCCAAATAAATGTAAAGAGATACATTTTATTCGATTCGAACCATTATAAGTTTTCTTCCACCAAATATTCTTCCTCTTATTTCCTAAAAACTTAATATTATCTCGCTTTCTACTCTGGCTTTCGCCTCTTCCATTTGAGGAACAATAAAAATATCGAAAGCACAAAAGTTCTTGGACACGCATAAACTTGGCGTGATAATATAATTAATTAATAACGAATACGAAAAAATCTTAATTAAAAAACTTTTATATAATGACGAGATAATGATGATAATAATTATAATAGAAACGTACATCAATAGTAAGTAAAGATCAATAATCATAATGATAGAGCATTATCTAATATTAATACTAAATTAATTAAATAATATAATAGTTCAACAGAAATAAAACAAAAAAGAAAACATACTCATAAGCTTAGATGTTAAGGTATTTTAATAATGTAGCATAATATTCTTGCAGAAACTTTTATGTCGCGCCTCGTGATATTGAAGATGTTTGACATAAAAGTATAATAAAATTGTTGCTTCTTGGCGACGCGCCATGCAAATTGTCAAAAAGTACCTATCTAGCTACGTTTCCACCCCCCTTCAGTTTCGTTCAAATTTCGCACTAACTGTTTCTCTCTGCTTTCTCATTTCTTCTCGTATCATCTTTTATAATAGCTTTCACTAGTACATCGTCTTTATTTTGTTCCTTCGTCGCTAACATGTTTCTTTCTCTACACAGTCTTGCATTCGGCGAAACAACAAATAAGTAAGAACGTAATATATCTCACATGACACGTCGCATTGTTCGCTTAAATTCAAAGATTCTTTTCTTGCCTCCTTTTACTTCTTTATTTTTTAACTAAACTAGACGTTTCCTAGCAATATTACGTAGGACTCGATTCAAGGAGTATATACGCAATAAAATTTTTATATTTTTAATCTTTGAGAGCGATCGACGTCGTTGGATCGATGATGCGAAAGTATATATATATGCAAGTCCACGCGGCCCGGAGGAATTAAACTCAAGAGGCAAGACATCAAAGCTGATCTCTTTTCTTCGTTAATTTTTATTATTTTCTTAGTTTATTAATATTTTTTGCTTTCTTTTACTAAATATTGACTTGATAGCGAGAATCTACGAAGAAAACGTAACATTTCAGACTTGTTGCGTTAACTTAATAAGATTTCCACTATTTATAATTATATATATATATTTATATATAACTAATCCAATTTGTTTGTGTGAAGGAAAAATTCCTTTACTTATCGTTTTTTGTAAGAGCAGCTAGATGCGAAAGCGCGACTATACGTGATTCAAGTCTCTTGTAATTATTTTTTGTAAATCTTTTTGTGCTTATAAACTTCGAGCGTGCAAGCAGAATTCATTATATCTGTCCTGTTATCTAAATGCACCTTGCCTCCTATGTAGAAATTTCTGCTTCGTAGTGTTTTTTATATTTTTATAATTATAATTATCTCCAAAAAACTGCTATAATATTGCTTCACTTGCACGTGATGTGTGCGCATTTTCGTACTCGCTTTATTATATCTTTTTGTTGTTTTCTATTATCGAGGTGTTCGAGATTCTTTTATTAAAATAAATGTTCCTGCACAGATCGAATTTCATTAATATTGACTGATTCACGGATACGCAAGATTGGCATTTTTCCAACTACATGCGATGATGATGTTTTTAATATTGCTTCTTTATTTATTTTTGTGTTCTTGGCGTATAACCTTCTTTTATGTAAGTAGATGTCAATGAAAAACGTATTTTTCTTTTTATTTGTACACATTTCAAAATATCAGAATCGTTTCTGTGCAGGATGTACACATTTTTTATTAATTTTCAAAATTGCCGTGACGCTAAAAATGATATATTTATTGCCCCTTGAGTTCTTCTTAATCATTATGAAATATTGATTTTCTTTTTACTTTTATGATGTATATCTGAACAAAAAGTATTGAGTGTAGTGAAGACGTTTCATTTCTTTGCGTATAATTAACTTTCTCTTCACTTCCCTAAAATGATGCCTTCGAAATTCTGATTTATGTTATTTCTATTTTTTCCTATCTGAGACATCGATTTTAACTTTCCGTTTTATCATCCCCCGTGATCTCGTTTAATTTTTGAAAAAGCCACTTCCACAGTTCTTGCGTCGCGTCTGCAGAAATGGTTAACGTAGAAAAATTATTAAAGTTCCAAATTATACTGTTTTGTAATATTTATCTCGCATGCTATTTTTTTGTTCTGCATGATCGTTTACCAATGAATGCCTACTTCGTTTCGCCTTTCATTGTATATGCAATATAATTATATACTGGGCTTTTTTATTTATATATATATTTATACTGTAATATATATATTTATATATGTATATTTTTGCGCAAGGGAGAGTAGAATTCGAGGGCGGTCAGCGGTTATCCTCATTTTTCTCTTATCTATCCTCAAGTTTAATAATAGTTTTTTAAATTTATGTTTTATTATTCTTATTTTTCTTTGTAAAAAAACAGCGAAGTGAAGATCTGCCCGCGCCGCTCTACGAGTCCTACAAACTATATATGTTTCTCCCCTTGCGCTTATCCACTTTTACTTTTTCTCACGCATTCTTTTCTCTTGTGTTTTCTGTGTGTATATCTGTGTTTCGTGATCAAATTACAATACAATATTATATTAGCTTTAAAACATCAATAATTATATACAAATGCATAAAACAATTTTTCAATATTCTCTTTCGTCTTTATAATCGTTATTTATTTTCTTTATACGCCTTAGACATTAATCATATATATTTTTTGTTCTTATCATTTATTATATTTATATATGTATATGTTTGTATATATACTAGATGTAGATTATTAGACGTAATATTTCAATATTTATTTTTTTTTGTTTATTTATAAACGCGTGGACTTTAGCCGTACTGGATTTAAATTGCAGTTTTCTTCTCTTCCTTTTACTTCCCTTAGAATTCAATCTGTTAACAGCTCACTAATTGATTTATTTCCTGCGTCTTCGTCGTCGATATTTCCCCACTGTTATATTTCTTTTTTGTCTCCTTAATGTTCTCTTCTCAAGTAATTGATCATTGTCTGCTTTGTCAGGAGTGTATACATATAATTTATATATTTATATATATATATATATATATATTTTTGTTACTTTTTTGTGAGGACTTGGACGACTTTCTCAACGAAGACGTTTCTTGTTGTACTTCGCGAACGAAATGTCCTTGGTTTGATTAATTATCTTCTTTTTCCCTCTATTTCTTTTCTGTTATGATAATAACCTGAAAATCTTGCAAGAATGAGCCACACAAGATTTTTATCTTGGTGATTCTAAGATGTTTAACACATATGGACTCTGAGAAGATAAAAAAGCCAGGACACTTGACGCTTGATTTGAATCATTTGTGACGTTTATTAGATGTATCCTCAACAGCCGTTACGCTATTCGTGTAACTGAACCATTCAAGTATTGCATTCTGCTTCTGATGATTTTTCGTGCTATGTTCCGGCTCTATTGTTTGTTCAGTAACTGTACGAATCTTATCTTATACATTTATCCAAAAAGCTGGTGTTTTATATTCGGTTGCTATTATCTTGTTATTTTGTTATTAATGGTAACATAGATTTTGCTGTGTACTGAATTTTGAAAATTAATTTTTTTTAATTTAGGCATGTAGGCCAGCTGTAACGTAGTTATTTTGTTTTGTCTATTTTATGGAGAGTTCGCTGATTATCTTCTAAGATATTATAAAGTAAAAGATATAAAAATCAGCTAATCAAAAAATCATCTTTGATTTTTTTGAGCTAATCAATGTATTTTGCAACTACTTTGTAGCCTCATATTGGCGAACGAAAAACAACATCGCACACATTAAATTGAGTATGCGTGTGTTTATTTCATTCGTAATTAAGTTAATCATCGCAAATGACATCACTGGATACCATTTTGGTCCGACACATATAATTTTTACAAGAATTTATTGTTAGCACTGGGACTTACAGAACTAGCTACCATTTTGTTTCGATTCGACCTGAAACTGAAAACAACGCTTAACTTTTTGCCTAAAAATTTTGCAATTGCATTTTCTGTTACAATTTAATAATATTTACTATTATATTCTTTTAGACTCACAAACATACATTATTAGCGAAAGACACGAAATAACTCTTTACACGTACGCTTTTATTCTGTCATCATTTTTCTACCTGAGTCTGTAATTAAAATTTTGTTAGGTGTCGTTTCCTATCCTGTTTTTCATCTTAAGCGTTTCTTTTGGTGCTAAAAAAATTGACTTTGTTTTAACGCGTATTCACGATTCTTCAAAACTTTAAATATACGCGCAAAAAAACAAAATGGCTGCTATTCAACGAGACGCGTCCCAAAAATTGTTCTATTTTTTGTTTACCCTGTCGTTGAATATAATATAACCGTATCGTAATCATCGCACATATATTAATTTATTTATTGTAAAATTCACTTCATTAATTTCTCACTTTTAATTTTTTTGCCTCTTAATTTTTTAGTACTTCGTAATAATCATAATAAACGTTAATAATAACTGTCGAATAGTAATCGCGTAATAACAAAACGAATCCATCGTTCTCCCACGCCCGAAAGCTTTCCCTTACTCTTGTTGTTTGAATATCTAACTTATTAAAACTCTAATTACCAAACCCTGAATAACTGTCGCATACAACGGTTACACTCTTGATCACACGGTAAAAAAGTGTTTTACAAACTATCCGCTCAAAACTTCTTATAAATTTGGATTTGCTTACGCTTGCGTGCGAATAAATATTTTTCGTGGCAAACAGTCACTCGCTGTCGAAAGCGCCGCAAATTGAAATTTTGTGAAATTAGAGTGGTATAGGTGTGGCTTTTTACTGCGTACACAGTTCTAATTTAACTATGCATACGCATATAACAGATTTCGGTTTTCACAGCTGTTTAATCATACCGCATACGTTCCTCGTCAAATGAGCGACAATGAAAGTTGTATTGATCTCCTCATTCGAACGATTGAATTAATTACAGTAGGAATATGTACTGTATCATTTTTAAAGTTCTCGTTATTTTTCCGGTATTATTTGCTCTGTTTGATGAATGTATAAATAGAATCCGTAAAAAATCTATTATGTAAAAATTTAATACACGAACTCATAAATAATAGTGCCATGAATCCAGTACAATAATAAATATAGAACGATAAAAATGATGAAAAAAATGTTTACACAATGCAATGTGGTATTGCACTAACACTAATAATAAGAATCATAAATGTAGTCTTATTATTAACGATAATAATAATTAAGAATAGCCGTACAGCAATGATAATAATAAAATTGTAGCAAAGTCATTTAATTGGGTATCTTGTATGTATGGAGTGAAGTCGAAAGGATCATTACTCCAATAATTTCATCAGAGCTACGCATCTTGTTTTTTGTTGTTGTATTTCTCTTCAATTGATTTAATAAATGTCACCCCATTATTGATTGATTAGAAGCTACCGACACTTCAAGCAATCATTGAATTCAGAATTTTTCATAATCAAAATTTTATATTTGAAATAATTTGATATAATTATAACCATCTCTTAATTGAAATTCGTTATCCTTGTAAAGGATCGCTTGCCGTGCCACGTTGCTCTCTGTAAGAATCGAAGAGAATGTCTCAGAGCTCGAAAAAGCAATTAATTATACCAGGATTCTCAGCCACATAAATATTTGTTCTTTTTTCTTTTCATTTGCAGTCCAACTATTTTAACCTGTTTTATGAATATATTTATGTAAATACATGCCCTCATACAGACGTATTTAACGTTGTATCATTAATTGCACGTGAACGATAATCAGATAATTTTTTTATTTAGAGATGCAATGTTAGGGACATGCACATTTTTGTTTTTGTGTATATGTGTTTTGTAAGTGTTTGTGTATTTCGATGCTTCTTTTTTCATCATTATCATTATCGTAGGTTGAGGTTCACGAAAGTTATCGCTCTCGATTATACGAACCGCGTTAAAACGACCATTACTGTTTCACTGTATTTTCTGCATGCTCTGCTATTCTCGTACGTGAGTCGGTATTTTCCGTCTTCCGCTTAGCCGCTAAGATCATACGTTATCTATGTAATATTCAATTATTTTTTTTGTTTCATTATCATTTCTTGTTTGTTGAAGTGTATGCATATATATTTTCATAAAACCTTGCTTCCTTAGTTAATATTTTTTCCATCAAATATATATCCACACACGTTTCATATTATCAGCCGCTTATCTATTCAGCAATTAATAATAATTGTTGTTATTAATTAATTCATTATTATATTATTACTATTATTATTAATTATTAATGTCGGAGAACGGGCTAGCGCCAAATCGCAGGTTCGGTCGCAGCGGAGACTCCTCTCAACTTTCTCATCTTTCTTTTTCTCTATCATCGATTCATCTCGCGGGTCTAGCTTTCTGAGCGTAAGATCGTCGTGTGTAGTATATCGCCAATGTGTTTGTGTGTGTATATACGTATAAAGTATATCGTGTAAACAATGCAACGTGACGTTATTCGTTTCGACTCTACTAACTCTATCCCTCAAAAAGCCGCGTGTGTGTATGTACGTGTCCATTCGTGTCTCGTTCGTCACTTTCATTCGCCCCTGGTATATACTCGCGATTCCGTCACACCATTCGGCCTTTCACTTTACGCGTGCGTGCATTTTAGCATGGGCGCACCGCACAAACGCCATTCTCTCGCCAACACCCTTGTTCGCATTTGCCTCTTTCTCGCTCTTTTCATCACGTAACGACTGCTTTGTTGACCCGTGTCCTCTTTCCTCTCGCTCTCATCAACACTCCTACACGCATATACGGCTTCCGAGGGTAAGCGAGCGAGGTTTCGAGCATCGAGAACGCTGCTCTTTGTCTCAGCAGAAACCGATCGTCGTCCTCGTCCTCGTCACGCTGCTGTTGTTGCTTCTCGAGAGCTTCTTGCCTTCTATATTTTTTTGCCTCTTAATAACCGATAACGAACCTTCTCTGCCTGATTCTTGCGATTTCGCTGTTCCCCCGCTGATTTGTTTTGTCCATTGCTCTTCTCGCTCTCGCGCATTACGACCGTCTCCATGCGTTGAAAACCAAGTCCCGTGGTCGGCTCCTCGCGATGTGTATATATAGATTTTTTTGTTTAATTAACCGCAAGCCGCTGCTGCTGCTGCTCTCGCGTCGCTCGAATTGAATAATGCCGTCAGTCGACCATGCTGCGCTCTGCCCTCTCGTCCATCCTGCGAAACAATTGCATCGTATTTATTTTTGTTCTTTGCTATTGGTTTGGCTTGACTGTTGCTACGTTAGTTGCTTTTTTTATACAGGATGAATACTGGAATGTTGATTCTAGAGGCGTGCTGGATGTTGGGAATTTTCCGAAACTACTGGTTAGACTAATTAGACGTTAAGTATATCACGTTACGCTATAAACAATAACGATCGGTGAACCTTCTGTGCAGAGTATAAAATGTCTAATAATTGTTCGGTATTGATGGCAAAAGTATTAAAAGGGTAGAATAATGTGAGGTTCAACGCTCGTTATTGATTTTTTAATAAAATTTTCTACATATAAATTTGTGTGTGCATTAAACTAAGAATGAGGAACGCTGCACGCTCATCAAGTGTAATAAAGACTCACCTGATGTTAGGTCTTAACAAGGCTCAATGGTAGCCATTAGTGAATGCTGCTGGTATCAGAGGACCCTAGAACAGGACGTAAATAGGATTTAACGAATATCCAGTCTGCTGTTTACAAAAATAATGGATCGGCAAACACCGAAGTAAAGGTAAAGAAAAATGATAATGGAAAGTAAATTTGAAAAATCTCGCTTCAACTACTAACAGCGCAAATATTTTATTAGAAGAAACGTATTGGTACGATTGTTTGAAAAAAATTATAACACGAATATTAGCATCGAACATTTGAATACTCTTTTAATAACTCGCATTTCAAATTACAATGTTATTCGCTTGAAAATCTCTCGATCTACAATGTTTTTAAGGGCACAGCACGAACAGTATCATCAAGTGACCATCGATTCCCATTTACAAAATTAATTTCGATGCTCAGATTACAATCTCATTTAATCTCTCCCTCGAAACACAATTACCCTCATATAGGTAGCTGAATTTTATCCACTCGTTTTCGAGCCTTCCATTTTATTTGAAGATAAGAAAAAAGTAACAACGATTTCAGCAATAAAGGAAAAAAATCAGTAAATCTCGGTGAGTCGAGGCCCATTATCACATCAGCTGCTGCTGCAACGAGCATCAGAGAGAGGAACAGCGAGTAGGCACGAGACTACTCGTGACTAATGGAAGTGCAGCCCCGTTGACAGTCGAATGATTCGTCAATGAAGCACGAGACAGAGAAGAAAAGCACGGGGCGCACCCCTTAGGGGCTGCTCTCGCTCTCGTTATCTGGGAGAGAGGGTGAGGTTCGAGGGGGTTGTTCGCGTGCATGACGACGAGCCGGGGAATCAAAATCGTTCCACCCGCCGCGTGTGTACGTGCATTATGACGACGCTTTTCCTTCATTTCTAGTTCTGATTATTATTTCAATACCCGCTGCTGTGCGAGAATTCATTACGGCTACCGCTCGAATTTCTGAACCATGGGATGCAAGGGGTAATGCGGGTGAATGCATTGATTCCAAAATTTAAAGTTGATTAATTGCCTTTATGTTAAAATTTTGAAACTAGGAACGTTATGATACCAGGGTCTGGTCTGTCTCGACTGGTTCTACTGAAAAGTTCATAAGCTTTTTTCTGATACCTTTTCAAAGTAAAACTATTTATTGATTAATTTGTACTTTGTCTCGTTGCAAACTTACGGGACTGTAATTAAGCGGAGCGCGTGACACGGCGATCGCTGGGAACGCGGTGGTGGGCGGCTGTGGACTGGCCGCCGCCTGGACGTAGCTGGCCACTGCCGAATCTGCTGCTGCTGCTGCCGCGGCTACGGCCGCGTTCGAACTGTACATATCGATGGGCCCAGGCGAGTTAGCCGCAGGGAAGGAGCGGCCCTGGGGTCCGCCATGACCACCAGCACCGTGCGGCGACGCTGGTGGGAAGCCGGCCTGTGCTGCTGCTTGGTAGTTGTTCATCACTGGAAAGATAATCACATTAGTTTTGTGTTGAAAATTTCAAATTATTCTTATCAAAGTCAGTGTGAAAAATAGGTTATCAGGTATTTTTTTTTAGAAATTCTTTATGTGATGTGTGTGTGTGTGTGTGTGACCTATCTTTATCGTGATAAAATTTAGTCAAATATATTTCAAAGGTTTTTCCGATGCGATCATTTTGCCGACTATTTCGGAATTTCACAGCAAGAGGATAGAGGAGTTTTCAGGTCAAAGGATTTTAATATAGTGATAGAACATTCATTTCGAAAGTGTAATAGTGGTGGAAATTTTTTACAAACCGCTTGTGTATACGAAAATGTTTTAGACATTACATGGACAAAAAAGTGGGCATTTATTGCTCATCTTTTATGTAGGTGGTATATGAGCAATAACTATAGACAGACAAATTGTAACCAATCCGTGAATGCACGCGCGTTTTTTATGCAAAAAATAATATACCATCAGGACACAAAAGGTTCGATTTACGGAGACACAAAAGAATCAGAGTAGTTGCTTCAAATCGAAACGTAGGTGCATTAAACAAACGTTCTTTCAGGTGTTAATTTAAGAATTGGGTTACCAGTGAACATCCTCGGGCAGCGCAGTCGTGTTAATTAAAGCAATGGATTCGTTAGTTAAATCAGCTTTCCAATAAGTCAGCTGGCCGAAGAAAATAAAACCTCGACTTTCCCAGTGAAAAAGTCGACTATCACAAATTCCCTACAAAAAATCTCCACTACCGTGACACTCGATACTTAAAAGACAACGAAGGACGTAGCACAGTGATGCACGCGGAAAGGGCGGAAGTTTACGATATATAGAGAAGAACGAGGAGGGTTGAGGAGAGTATACTACGCGGACACCGGAGAGTGGAGAAAGGGACGAAACGAAGCGCGGCTATATGCGATCGATGGCAAACCGATCGTCGCTTCGCGCACAATCTAAAAACCCATTCGGCTTTTAAACTCTTGGACAATGTCGAGCCGGTTACAAAGTTTTCTGCCGATGCGCTGCAGAGGGGGCGGACTACGACTACGAGGACGGGACACACAAAGTCTCTTGGGCGAAGCAGCACAGCTCGAGAAGGAGGGGAATCGGAAAGGTGGCGGTGGCGCGATTCAAAAGTTTGATTTATTTGAGAGGAGATTGCGGCGGCATGGGAAAGTCTAAGGGCGGATCGAGGAGAAGACTACCGCGGATGGGGCGAGGCGATGCGATGCGAGGAAAGAGAGAGAGAGAGAGAGAGAGAGAGAGAGAGAGAGAGAGAAAGAGAGAAAGAGGCTTTATCGGAAAGCTTGCGAGGCCAACCCATATGCACGACCCTGGAATCCGGTAGTGTAGCGAGAGCTTCTTTTCTCCGAGCGGTCACGGTTTGAGAGGCTTTTTTGCCCGGTCGTATTTAAGTACTTCTCGATCCCGCTCGTAAATTACACGGCTCTGCGCTTTAAAATCGAAATGTTTTCGACGGATCGATTATACGCTTGTTTGTCGTTTGAGTGGCTTTTCTGTCGAGTCGATGATTCATGAGTTTATGAAGTTTTGGTGCGACGCAGGCTGCTGGTGCCTCGTGAATTTTAATGTTATTTACTTTTTTCATTCGATCGAATTTCCTTTTTGGAGATTGCTCTTCTATTTGATTTATGAATTTCATTTTTTCTCTTTTTTTTCGCACAGTGAATTTCGCTGCGTTCATTATAAGTCAGGAAGAGATGGAGGAGAGAAATAGAATGAGCTGTTATAACAATGGAAAAATTCGGTCACACTCTCTTTTCACAGTGGGTAACACAACAATGGGAACAAAAAGATTTAGCTGCGCAATCAAACAAATCATGTAAAAAAGAGAGAAAGAGAGAGAGAGAGAGAGAGAGAGAGAGAGAGAGAGAGAGAGAGAGAGAGAGAGAGAAGAATGCAACGTACCAGAAAGAGCTTGCGTGAGCAAGGGTGTGTTGTTGTTCGGGGTGAGCTGTCCGTTGGTAAGATCCACTGAAACACAAAACTCTGATCACAATGCTTCCCCGACTTGATTTCTTTCTTTCCCGAATTGCAAATCTCATTGTTCAAAAATTCATTTTAACCCAAACTTTATTAATCATTAATATCTTGTTGAAATAAAAGAAAAAAAGGACAGCGTGATCAAATGAATCATTAACAAAACTAACAAAATCAACAATTAGAAGGTACACGCATTCACGCTCGTCCAATGTGTTGCAGATGATGAGTGTTCAAGCTGTAGCGAGTTGTTTCGTCAACTTTAGATCGGCAAATGCGTATGAATTTACTTGATAAAAGTACGATTCTACCAGAAACGCGGCGTATGAGCGATTTCCCGAGTGTCATGATGATGTGACCGAGGTTAGTCCATGATTAAGCGTATATAAATAAATGCACAGTGTTTGTGTATAATATATTTCTGGAGTACGCAGAGTGAGAGAAATCGTTCTCGAATCTCTAAAGAGTGTCACTGGCTCGAGTATGTGTCAGTCTTCATACATTTCTTCCGCAGCACAGTGTGTTGGACGTGCCGTATCGGTGGCACCGAATATGCGCGAGCCTCGCTTCCACTTCCGCGCTAGCACGGTAATACTCTTGATATTAATAAAGAACGATGCTAATAATAACGTTGGCAGATGGGCGTGGCGGATGGTTATTAACGCAAGGAAAAACTGGCACGGTGGAATTTAATTCGGTACGCGGTATGTTAATATACTTGGAAATCGTTAACTCAACCATTGTAGATTTGCAGTTTAACAAACAGTGTCTTTAAAAGTATAGGAAAAAAATCTCTCATGCAACGGAGTATGATTACAATACCGCGTGCATCAAAAGGTATTAAAAACTACTTTATCTAGTACTGGCACTGGGAGAGCACGTATTTCGAGATGTAAATCAGAAAACATAAGTAAAACGGAAGCTCTCAAAACCAAATCACAACTCGCGCGCTTGCCCATAAACGCTCGTGTCGCTTACATGCGAACAAATGTGTTCTCGTGAAAATAAACGGCCGTTGTTCCACACGGGTCGCATAATTTACGCGGCGAAACGAATCGAGGAAAAATCGCTATAATTCGCGATTCGCATACACACAGGTCAGCGATATATAGGCACTTGACGCAGTCGGAAGTCGAAAATCGAATGTTGCTACGGGCGAATAGTCGTAACCAGGGGAGGGCAACAGCAGCAGCAGCAGCGGTAAATTTCAATGGGACGGGAATTGCGGCCCTGGATGGAGGCTCGATAAATGAGGTGTCATCGCGGCCTGACGATGACAATCGACGATAAATAGAACGTAATATGATTCTCGGATACGCCGCGAGCGAGTTGCTTCTTTTACGATATCGCTCGCGTCGATCGCTCCCCTTCTATCTCCATCTCTCTCAGCGGTGATGGCGGCGGCTCGATATTACGGCTCTATTTCGAGAGAGGGTTTGACGGGCATAAGCGCCGCCGGTGAAATATACGCGCGTATGAATGAGCGGAAGAGGGCCGCGGGCGCGTCGTATATTTAAGTATCTGGTTTAATGGGATGGGGAGAGGGACGATAATCGATCGGCCGATTTCGAGCCGGCCGACGAAATTGATTCCGGTAGTCCTTGTGACAATAACGAGACTCGAGCGGGGGAAGTTCGAAAAGTAAAAAGGATATAGAGAGCCGCGCAAGTCGAGAGTTTAATTTAACGATATTGGATATGACGCGCGGGCTGCGGACTATTTATACGAAAAAGTTAGTTGCGGCATACCGCATATACCCGCGGAAATAGACCGGATGCGAGCGATCACTTGATAACCCGATAACCGGCTAAGATAAATTGATTCGCGTCATCTTCACATTCTTGTCGTCGCCAAAGACGTTTTTCTCGCTCCTCTTCTCTCTCTTTCACCCCGCGAGATATATATACACGCATATACGAGTTTATATATCGGCCGTGGCGGGTATAGCAGAGGGATGTAGGCCAAGAGTTCATCTATTTCGAGAGTGCGCTGTGCATCTCGCGAGCCCGCTCGCGACTGACGTAAAAGCGATCGAGACACCGGATAAGGACGGGGCGAATATAAGCGAAATCCTGCGGAGTAAGGCTTCCGCGCTGACTTCTAGACGAGGTTGTACATATAGGCATTGGCTGCACGCGGCAGGAGGGAAATGCGTCTTCGAGAGGGGCAAAGAAAGAGAGAGAGAGAGAGAGCCGTATACACACGCTATACCAGGAATATTCTTATCCGGAAAATCTCTGGAGACGCGCCGACGCTCGCTGACTGCGCAACTGTACTGCCTTTGCCTTGCTCTTTCTCTCTCCGATTTCCGCCGAATTCGCGCCGCGAAACCCTTGATCTTTCGAGCTCCCATCCGCGAAGATTACGGCGCGACGCTACCGAACAGGGAAATTTTTCCTTTGGAAATGTCGAAGCTGGGCCGCGGGCTCCATGTGCGAGAGAGCTCGCGCGACTTTTTTATTGCCGAGGATTTGTATCGAGAGACGAGAGGGTCTTCGAAATGTAAATTTTCTTTTTCTGCCCGCTTTGAATAAGAATCGCGAGATCTCATTAGGGCGGGCTGCTGCGATCGCTTTGAAATTCATGTACACATACAGCGGTTTGTAAACATTTCGATAACTCAAGCTTCATGCTCTCTTGTTTTCTTTTCAGGACTGCATCGGACAACACATTGGACTGACTTTGTAAGCGAGTAAATTATTGTTATTATTCAAACAAAATATCATTTTAGTTAGTATTGGCAATCAAACTGAAAAAAAAATTAAAGATGTTCTTGATTGTGAAATATATTATTGATATAGTAAAAGAAAAAATTCAATATTAATCGACGGTATATGTAGCCTATAAATTATGCTACGCACTCACACTCACACGCAGCATGTATATTAATCAACATTATTACATAAAATATATGTTAGGTTATAAAAAATTCTATGCTACACGTTAATGTTCAAGATGAAAATATCCATCTTCTAATCTAATTATTTCACTAGCGCTATGTATGTAATATAATATAATATCAACAGCGTATATGTAATCTGATTAATAATCTTATCACAAAATGTTGAGTATCTTACTATGCCTATATGAGTTATTAATGAAACAAGTGTATATACTATTATTATTGTTATATAATAGTCAGGTGCTTGCTTATAAACTTTTAAATATCGAAACGTATCATTATGATATATACAATTAGTCTTCAAAAAAGTACACACACGACACTCATAATAATAAAACATATTATTCGTTTTAAGTATATCGCAACTATCTACGTTATATAAATATGTACTATTCTACGAAAAAAAATAAAAATAATCTATATTTCTAATCGCCACTATAAACTCGACGACACCGCCGGATGATTCTTATACATGGCAAAATCCGGCGATATCGTAACTATATTACTAGCGCGTCACTGCTAATCTGACGCTCTGTCACTACTGCTTATTTTATTATTAATATTAAATATTGATTAATCTATGATAATGATAATAAACATGGTATAATGTGATAAAAACACGTTACGAATATGGTTCAATTGATATTACCTAAGACGTTGTGTGGTATATACTTTACAGATAACGAATAACTGTGTCACACTATAAACCTAACTTCTCTAAGTTTTAACTGCTCGTGTACACTTTTACAGAAAAGGTAAGTCAAACAGTAAGAAGTATGCGTGTATATAATAATGATATTGTAATCTACGATCACGTTCTAGTACAAAAAATGATAAACTATTGTATAAACTTTGCAGATGTATGCATGATAATAACAATATAATAATATAGTAATAATAATCGACCTCTACGAACCGAACTACGGACTTTCGTCTCTCCGCAGGACGATTCAGAGATATGTATCAAGCTAGAGGAAGATTAGGCAGTGGACTTGATAATGGAGATGCGGGGGCTTACAAAATTTTCAATCTACAGTTGCTTTGTACTCGGGTAACAAAAGGAAATTCATTAGTGTGTATAATAATCAAGTAGCCCAATTGAGTGCACAAAGTGTGATCGTATACGTCATGAGTTATCAAATTTCATGTTAATAATCAAGCTATAATACTTCAGATTCAATACAAAATATGTGAGTCTACTGCACAAAAACTGGTGAGATTCATTGATGATCACCATTAAGTCAGTTAATTGAAGCGAAAAATGCTTGCATGTGATGCAAGTTGCGTCAATTTTTCATACGTTACTTCAGAATTAATACTTTTATTCATTGAATTTCATTTCATGTGTATAATTCAGAGATAAGTCAATATCTCGATAAATCGTCCCACGGATAAAACACTATTCTCTATAAATAAACACAGTGTACACGACGTCGTTTCTAAGAGACAGTAGGTTTAGGTAGATGGTAGATTACTCGCCCCTAGTTGATACTGCTTCTTCGTGACGGTAGTCTTCGTCATCTCTTTGGCCTAAGTTTTCCCAGTTGAGTGCGAATCTCTTCGTTGCTTACGACACTCAAGGTGGACTTTGCCTTTTACAATTTTTCAGATTTTCTTTTCAATACTAAAGGAGGATTTGGCAACATACAAAACGAGGCTAGTATAGCCTTAAAAACGATTTTCGGGGCAAATTCCTAAACTACGTATACATGTATCAAAATTAATTTTTATAACAAAAAAATCAGTCAGAAAATAATAAAGAAAACAAAGAATCAAATATTTGAAGGTTAAAATAGCAAGTTACAAGTTTTGCAAGTCCCAAAGTTAAATAAGTTTTTTCTCAAAGGCGGCCATAGGACAAAACAAAATGTTGACAAGTTTTCAAAGAAACGTTCTTTTATACATGAGCTAGACAATCATTCAACATCAGTTTAATATACTCGCACTCAAACGCGAAAAGTTTTTATACATGGTTTCGAGTCCTAACACTACTGTTTAAATCTCTGTTAAAACATCAAATTTTAAACATTTCTACGATAATTTTACCCTATCTCTATTGTATTCGAAAGGATTTCAAGTTTTTCCGCGTGAGCTTACTCTATGACACGACTGAACAAAGGAAGACCAATGACTCGATCGGCTAAGCACTTAGGGTGCTTTGTCAAGCTGACTCTAATGCGTCCTACGTTCCGGGTAGAATTGGTCTCTCGACAAAATGAAGCCTGGCGTGCGTTCCGAGTATATATAAAACCGGCAACGGCGTGGCAAGTATTACATACAAAAATCCTTTCGCCGTTCGGAATCGAAGAAATGGCAGGAAAAGACGATTTCACGGTCCAGTCACCGAGAAGATACGCTGCCGCCGCGTCGCGAGTCGCGAAGAAAAAAGACTCGCCGGAGAAAGAAAGCACGGGTTTGTGTGACTCGGCTCGAAGTATTCCCGTTTTCCTACTCTCCTTTCGCGTTCGTTGTTGTACCTCCGGAAGAGCGGACGGGGAAGGTAAGAAGAAGAATGCACTAAAGGTTATTTCAGTTTCAATAGACTTAAAAACTACTACCTTTTACATTTTACCGTGCTTTGTGCGCGACATCATATGAACGAGCATTCGGGAGGGTACTCATTGTGCGCGACATCGTCGAGTTTTCATTGCTCTCGCTAGGCAATGGAAAAGTCGCGCGACCCGAGCAAGACTTCCCGATAAAATCGAATAAGTTTCGACGATCGTGCTTTTGGGGGATAATAGGGTGAGAGGGATAAGGGGTAACGTTGATTCTTCTGCCAAATGTTGTGTATAATCGAAATGATGCTACAAGAGATACGAGTTGCAGGTTTAAGAATGATGATCGAAGTTAGACTCCTGATCGAAAATAATCGAAATTCCATTGAGGAATTATTCAGATAATTCTATTGGAGTTATTGCTACTGAGAATTGATGAGAGAAAGGAAAAACGCGATTGAATATAAGGGACTGGATGACTTTAATTTTCTAGAGTAAAAAACTATGAAGATGCTTACTTGAAGTATTTTGCTCTTCTCGATGAACATTTTATTCTTCTTCTTTGAAATTGTTACTGGCTATTATATTATTTTACAATTTCTAGTAACGATCAGAAAGATGCAATAATGCTAGTAGTTGGCGTTCTGAATCCTAAAGCATTCCATAATGATTCATACCGATGAGACAAATTCCAAACTATGATTTAATTTCTATATGGATATACTTTGTAACGGAACATCTAGTAATAGTAATGGAAGTTCGTATCCAGTTGCATGTAACACAACAAATTACATTGTAATGACAAGTGTATGTGAATTAATCTGTGAAATGAACTGTTAATAATACTATAACAATTCATGCAGAGTAATCGATAGTATAATCATATAATAACGAACGGGATGTTTTCAATAGAATATATTATAAACTGGATACGTTATATACTACTACTACTACTGTACGGATCAAAATTACTGATTCAACTTGAACGTGTGCACGTAAATATGCGAAATTTGACAAAACAATGTAATAATTTGAAAAGGGATTCAAGGCTTACCGGTGCAACCCCCGTTGGGGCTAACAGACACTCGGCCCACCCTTGGTCCCACTGCGCGGTACACGACCGCTCCTATCCCAACACAAATTTTCATAGCTTTCAGATAACATTATCTTACATAGAAAAATCACGAAACGCTACTATTATTATGTCAATCAATGTCACTAAAGATTATATTTTTATGAACATTTCTTTTTGCGATTTTAAATCTAAAACCAAGACTTCGGTCTACAACTATGAATGTAAATTGAGAGTAGTACTACCCTAAGTATCACTAAAAATTTAATGCATAAGGGAGAACAACTGTGATTTAGGAGTTGAGAAAGGCAAATATGAAGAGTGGATAATGGATAAGGTTGCGTTGTATTTGCGCGATGACTTGTTTGAACTACAAAAACTTTGTATTTATCTTACTAAAGCTATTTTAAATTTTAAGAATCCATTTAGTTTAATTTTATCAAGTTTAAGCTATCGATTTTTTAGAATTACGAATTTGCTAAAAAAATCTGCCTCTTTCCTTAACTTTGAGTGCGAGTATATAGTATACGAAAACTGCAGGATTAGTTAGGCATACGAATCGACCTAATGTTGACAGTGAATGTCTTGCTCATAGAATAAAATACTATATAGTAGTAACTAATTACTTTCAATGCAGTATAGTGAAGAAGGGTTAAGCCTCTTAAAAGGTTGTTCGACTATATAAGCTATAGAAATTATTTTTTGCCGCCATGGTTATTCTGTTTTGTTGCGTGATATCTTTTATTCATTACAGACATTCAATTATTTATAATCCTTAAAATCGATAATTGTTATAGAGTCTCAGCGATTTTTTATTACATTGGCGTTCATATAGCACGAACGTACGTAGCGTAATAACTTATGTGATAATGTACTCCGCGACTTGATTTTTCTTTCTTTTTCTCATTCACTTTTATTAATTTATACGAAGGACTTACAATGAATGTGGCGACGAATCGTTTTGTGAAACTCTCGCGCCTGCAGGATCACTTTTGTCATTTTTGTTTTTAATCGTAGTCTTGTGTAAAATTCTTTTTTTTCTTTAAAGTCTCGACAGTCTTGACCGACTGAGCAAACAACAAACGAAGAGAGAGAAAAGTGGCAAGTAACGAGGACTTAAAATGGAGCAACTAATTGAAAAACTCAAGGGGGCATATGCTGAAAGTGAACATATATTCAAATGATTCATGTAGTAAGGCAAGAACAGAAAGTAGACCGTCAGTTGTACGCGACCATCGGTACAAGCCTACCGAAGACTCGACAATTATAATTAGACCCGCACGCAATCACAGCGATATAACAACAATCTTACGAATAGCAACAATTCGACCATAGCTCGATGGTGTCAACTTCATCCCTACAAAAGTTACAAATTTAAAATATAACAACAGCAAAAAGATAAATAATGGTTCAAATTCACGAAGTTTAAAACAGATACTAAAAATTAATGCAATGACATTATTGCATTTTGTTAGTGGATACAATTTTTTTTTTATTCTGAAATCGGCAATCATCAAACAGATTTAAGTAAAGAAATAGGATGAAGGTAACGCGAACGATCTATAGGTGCGCATAAAAATATTATAATATCGTCAAGCATCGTATATAATAACAAATTGAAGCTCAGGACAGATGTGGCTCCTCCCTCATTAGATTTTTCATTTCTTCGTAAATTAGTTTTGACTTCCCTCCCTTCATTCTCTAGTCACATCCTAAATTACTTATTTACGATCATCGTCGTTGTTCTTGGATTTTTGCAGACAATCGACATAAATGTAACGCTTGCTTTGTAAATAAGTAAAAAGTTATCTCGATCAATTTGATTAATTATTACTTGTTCGAACCCGGACGGGCGCGCGTCGTCCATGTCTTTCTTAATATCATTCTCAAACGGATTTTTCAGTTCGTCTACCTGTACAATGACTTGAGTTATCTTTGGCTTTCAATCCTTGGCGCGCGTTTCTTACTTTTCTCGTTCGTTATTTCCGCACTTGACTGTATAATAGAAGCAAGTAAGAAGCAAGATTTTATCATTAACATTGTCTTTCTTAATTAAAAAAAAATCGAATCACAGCTCTCATCAATCTTATTTTCTGAATGTTCCGGGTATGCAATGACATAAACGGTGATAGTGTAATGCGTAGAGCAATAGCTGTTAAATTTTAGTTATCGGAAAAAGGCAATTTCATGTATATGAAGGGAGCTGCAGCGATTGTTTTTTTATTATTTTACTAATCGTCCGCCGACATTTTTTTCTTAAACGCAGAAGCTGAATTTTCTCTTTTTTAGTGCTTCTTGATGAACTTCTTTCACATCTAGTAGGGTCGAAACGATTTGATTCTTATTCTACGATTACCAGTAAGTTATTTTCATGGATAATTAGACGTAGAGAGTTTTGCCTGAGCACGATCTCGCTATCTTTTCTCGTCGCTGGCTTGCATGCAAAAAACTAGATTTGAATGTGTTTTTTAATAATTCAAGTTTATACTCCGTTGATACACATTGTTGCACCGGAGGTAAAAATTTGTTTCTGCGATAAAATTCCATTTCATGGTGACGAGCGATTGATTGGATTTCGAGCAAGCTCGGATAAAAAAAGCGAAAATGCGAGGGAAAAAATTCAACAAGTGAAATTGGTTGCGCATCTGCAGTTAAATTAAAAAAAAGGAAAAAAGTCGATACCCGCGGTGGAGGTTTATGGCAAATCCTCTTAACCGTCCGTGAACGGAGCGTGGGCGGGTTTACAAGCCAGCGGCGACCAAAGAGTACAGTCAGCGTGCCTTCGGCCTCTTTCCGAAACGCCCATATCGCGTTATGTAGCAGCTACATAGACCTAATACACTAAATTCTTCTCGATTAAAAGGTTTGTTTGTTAGTTTATAAGAGAGAGGTTATATGTAATAACGCTACGTTAACGTTTTTTTTATTTGTTTTTTCTTTTTTATTCTTTTGCCTTATTCTTTGCCTACGAACAACGTCTATGATAGAGAAGTGTGTTCCGTGTATTTTCGAGAGACCGCGTGGAGGGTTGGTTGCGGTCGGTCGGTACGCGGGCTGCTCGTAAAGTATATAAGGAAATAAAAGGGAACCTACGAGCGCGCTAGGGATTTTAAAGGGAAGTAATACTTTTAAAGCAGATAAAGAAAACAAGAAGAATACGTTTCACCTTTACGTAACGAAACAGGATTTCTTTGGAGAAAACAAAAATTATTCGTATAGAAGTCTCAAGCATGAGTACTTGTTTTTTAGGATAAATATATTTTTCCATTGCAAGGTGTATTGCCGTAATTGAGAAAAATTGCTGTACTACTGTAGACTGGTTACTAGCTCAGAATTGCTTGTTTTTACTGAAGTTTATAGCAGCGTTACTTTATTGATAGATCGAGATCAATTTCAATTAAAAGTAATGCACCCTCCACGTGGTTCTCTATTTACTCGGAAGTAAACTACAATTGATCCTAAGCTTTTTATATCTAGAGATTATTTGTCGCAGCAGTTTAGTTTCCCCAATAAAGAATTATTCAGTTCATGGTTATCATACTTTATTGCTACTATTTGGATTATAGGGAGATAATTGAAAATAGTCTTGCAAGGCTTTCCTCGATCAAATAAAACTTGTACACGTTAAACTCGAGAAAGTAACCATTAATACTGCGATAATTCATCTCTACTATTGCGCGTAATATACACTGTTTGCTAGTAAAACTTTGTAACGATTCCCTTGGATATAATTAATTTTTTTATGAGTACAATGGTTATTTCTTATATTGGTGTATTTTGCTTTTTTCGAGAAATTTCAAGTATAAGCATACGTATTTTAAATGTAAATATTTTATCTTTGCATGCAGGACAATTACGTGTACAAGTTTTTTGAGAGATTTTCTTATGACTCTTTATTCAACTGTCAAATCAAATCGATGTCCTATTCCTGCTCCTGATAATTCAACGCATAGCATCAAAGTTTTTAAATAATTCTAAGTAAAAAATAATCAATACTCAAGAGACTCATATATTTTTACTCATAACATGTTTGCGTGAAACGACTTCGTGTGCCAAAATACGCCAGCTAAAGAACTATTAAATCTCTCTCGCGGCTTAACATAGATCTTTGGAAATTCTTTCAAAATATGTAGGACTTTGCCACCGGACTTTCTTTAAACCTCAATTTTTGTATTCGGACGTTTGATTTTTTGTCGTTTTAAAAAACCATTAAATGAACTTAAAAAATAGTATACAATCGCTTTTAGCGTCATGTTAATAAGAAGTTAATCGATAAACATATTAAAAAAGATTGTATATAAGAGAAAAAATATAAGAACAGTTGTCCTTTCCCATGGTTCAAACAATATTTATACTGTCATTTTTATACGCAGTTTTCGCACGTATTTTCTCGCTTCCTCTGTTAAATACTTTTTCGTTCATCTTTTTGTTTTCATTTTTATAGTTAATACTTGAATATAGAGGCGTGTCGTGATCGCCCAGAAAATGCACATAGTCATTCTTCCTTAATCCGATTTTGTTCTCGCCATACAACAAAATTTTCAACGACGACGTCTCTCGGTTTTTCGGTAAATTTGTTGGTTTACCTAATGGAAGGGAGGTAGAGGCAGGCGACGCTTCGCTTGACGAAGGACCACGGAGTTAGCCAGCCATGCGTCTGTGAACATTTTTTTAACTTCCGGTCAGGGTGTTGTCTCTCTTTATCAATCATGTTTAATGGTATTTTTTTATTTTTTTTTTTACTAATTTTTCTAATTTTGAATCGCAATGCATTGTATTGGCGTTTAAAAACCAACTCGAATCAACAAGAGATGATTACTAAATGGCACGCAAATACAGCCAATACAAATAATTTGTAAGTGGCAAAATAAATAATACTTTTGTATAAAGTTTTTACGTGTCCGGTAATTATACAAAGAATTAACAAATACAAACTCATTTCAAAAAATGTTTAAAAATACTAAACGCATAAAGGAAATAACGTTAACGTTGCTTTCGCTTCATGCTGCCACTCAATTTTATTTTATCCACGTATTATTCAGACTAATTAACAACATAATTATATTTTTACGCGTCGAGTAATTTATGACTCTTTATATATTATGAGACTGTATAATATGTAGCATTTATTAATAATTGTAAGGTTGAATAATTTTTACATTTATGTGCCACGATAAACAAAATTTTACTTCAGTTTAACCCCGGGCTCTCCAATTTATCATTGATGTTTCAATAATATATGCTTAAAAACTATTAAAGTATTTAAACAGATTGTGTATAATACCTCACGTAGACATACTCATATAGGCAATATTAATATAAATATATTTAAATAGATAAATCGGACGAATAATCGAATGCAAATCACATTATAGTTATAGAGTATATTAAACGCAAAGCGATATCAGTATATCATCAACAGAATTTATCATATTTATTATTTTAGAAAACATTTAACGCAACTTTTCACCTTTTCACCACTGTCGATAAATTCTTGAGAAGCTCAGATGAGCAGCCGCGGGCAAACAAAACGTCGGCACTTTCAGCCACCCTTTTAATATAACGCGCTCCTCTGTGCGCGCATACGTGTGTACACAATATTTACAGAACTCCGCCAGCTTCTCGCGTATAATTAACTCACGGCTCCAGCGCAACGCGCTCGCGATAGAACGAATTGAGAAGCAGACGGTTTACTCTTTAACGGCTCTACCTATTAACTCGCTTCCTTTATTTTTATCATTCCAAAATTGCCAAGAGTGGAATCGCGGATAACAGCCGCAAAATTGATGCGTGAAGAATCGAAATTGGAGAAAGTAAACAAAAATTAAGCGCAAAACGATACGTTCTACCGCGGTGCTATACGCCGTTGAAAAATGAACAAACGCGCGCAAAAACGAAAACAAAATAATGCAAAAAAAGAGTCGGCAGCGCGGAGAGAGGAGAGCGGCGGAGCTTTACATGAAATAAAAATTATAAAAAGGAGAAAAAATACAACATCAGTCAATGCTCTGGGTACGCGAGGCTGCGTATGTTTTATTTTGAAAAACAAGGTGTTTTCCTTCCGAAAGCTCGCGAGCGAAATTTTTTTCGTCTGTTTTTAGGGAATATTATCGAGATGTACGCACTGTAATTTTTTTATGGGGAGAAACAGAAGCGAGTATCATCGAATACATGTTTTTCAGCAACGTAAAGTAGAAATAATGTTTTTAATTTTCGCGTCGGAAAAGCATAGTTTCAACTGGACGAACAAAGCGAACATAATAAGGAAGCTTTATTTCACATAACAAAAGTCGGGGTATTACATCGAGGAAAATAAAATATCGATAACGTCGCTCCTGCAAAAAAAGGTTCAATCTATTTCCATGCCAGAAGCGAAACCCTCCAAAAATTTACGTCGAAGCAACAGCCCGAGCCCCTATACACAAGCCTGTGGAATATACGCATTCGCCGCGGCAGCCAAGCCAAACAGTTTTGCGTATATACAACAGCGTCGAAGCGTCTGACCACTGGGTGGCCCGAGCCGGCCAGCGGCTCGGCGTCACAATAAGCCGAGCCAGCCCCGTTATCAAGCTTCTCTCCGCATCCCTTCGTCTCTTCGGCGCGGCCGTTTTCTCGGACCGGCCTCTCTACTCTCCAAATGCGTGCGCAGCAGTAAACGGCGAGCTTCGACGATTTATGGCGTCGATGCCGGCCAACGCGTTAAGGTAATCACTGTAAAATACGGCGGTTCCGTTGGCCCCCACGCGCGCGGATGCGTTCGACGCGTATACGTAATATTGAATTTTCCCGGCGTCGGATAATGCGAGAGACTGCCCGGAAGTTCGTAAGAATGTTCGCTGGATATTACTGGTCGACCGCTTTTTGGATTATATAATATATGATTCGATAAGCCTTGATCTTCGACTGGAGTTTCTCATTAAATGCGCGTTCTCATTCCTTTCGTTTCGTATAAATTAATTATAGTCGTTCATTGTATTGATCGTTCAAGAAGGCAAGATGTATAAGTATGTAATTGTAGCTGTATAGGCCAACGCTGCACTCGATGCATAATATAGAATTTCGACCCGGTTTGGAAATAAGAAAAGAATTCAGCTCGCTTTAAATACGCATATATACAGTATACAATTATCACTGAGACGCACACACAGTGTACGCTTGCTTTTCCTCGCACCCCCTAAGTAAAACTGTAGTTGGTCCATGCACGAATTTCCACCCTTTCGCATATGTTTGTTGCTTTGTTCTTTCTAATATATTATCATGTATAATACGTATGTACGTAGAGCAAAGAAATTTTTCGTTCGGACGACGCTATTCCTTCCGGCGACCTCGGGTCTCTTAAACTCTCTTGACGCACAGACAAACAATATCGTGCACCCGGACAGGTGGTAATAATTATAGTTATATAATAGTCTCTTTATTTGTAAATGGTTTATATCATATGTATATATAAGCGCATCATCATGTATCGCATCGACTCTTTATTTATATGTTTTATTTCGCTCGCTCTCTTTTCTCATGTCATCTTTCTCTCTTTCGTGCGTGCGGTGCGACAATATCGGTGTCGTCGCGCGGGGCTCATTGTTCGGGAATGATTCTGTACTCTGTCGGATAGCTGTGAAGCGACGTGTCTCCGGTAGTGAGGGGCGGTAGTCCCAAGGTACCTGCAAAGTACCACCAAGTGCCCCTAAGTCCCCTATTGATCTTCAACAGTTTCGTTGTTTTTTTTTTTATTGCTAACGGTACGCGGTGAAAAATGTGTCTACTGAAGGGAACGAGTTAACATAGCAATGAAGTACTCGAGTAAATCAATTTAAAAAAACGTGAAAATTATACACCGAAAAAATTGTTGAATAGAGACAGACTGTATGCAATGACGACTTCATCACCTCGCTAATCGATGAGCTTTCAGAAGAGAGTTTTCACTGCGTACCTCGATTTACAAACTACATCGGCCACTGCAAAACGAAACGTACGCAGTTTTGAATTTACCCAATAGTTAACTTCAAAAAACGGCATTTCGGCGTTTGCCTGCCGTCGCACTGCATTACACGTTTGTATTTTTTTTTCTCTTTCACAGTTGCGTGATGATAGTAGTAATACGAAAGAAGCTACTGGCATTTGAGATAGAAAAACAAAACACTCTACGAACTACAAAAGTCAAAAAGCTACACAAATCAAACGAGAACGAAACAAAACAAAAGAATAATGGTATAAGAGAGTGGCGGTGGTGGTGGTGCTGCATTACTATGGGCAAAAAGTGGGTTGGGGATGGGATGGTCAAGGGTGGAGGGTTGGGGGGGGGGGAGGGTTAGAGAATAGAAAAGCGGTGTGGCGCCAGAGAAAATGCGATCTCGCAATACGATTCCATATCCGCATCGCGTACGCGCTTCTCACGCTCAAACGAGAAAAAAAAGCGGACGCATACAATCGAAATGCGCGCGCGGAAGGGGCGGCAGCCGCCCACTCGGCCGATTCGAATCCGCTGTGCGCTGCTCTGGGCAAAAGTGCATTTTTGGTTTTCCAGTTGAGCTTGACAGCTCGTCAAATAAATCAAAGCTCGCGAGCTCACACATATGCATATATATATATATATATATATATATATATATATATATATATATATATATGTATAGCGATCCCAACCAGCGGGGCTGTGGCATCGCGATATAAATTTACGGCGCGCTCCCGAATAAAAAGATCTCCTCTGTCCCCGCGGCTCTATACTCTTTTCGCCTCACTCGTCGGCTCAATCCCTTTTTTCGAAAAACAGCGAGAGGGACAAAACGGCTTGCGCAATGTTTTTCGGACGTTGGAGACTCTCTGCTTTCTCTGTGTGAGTGTGTGTGAATGTTGGTCTCTGTACTTGATGCTCGCGCGCGCTCCTGTGTGTGCGTGTGTGTGGGCAATAGCATTGGGAAATACGCGTGTGCTCTACTGCAGCGCATAGTTTTTTCGTATATAGCAGTCGCGCTGCAGGTATAGCCGTGCGTTAGCGCAAACACCTCGACGTGACGGGAATTCAATCCCCCGCAGAGTACGCACTGCTAACTGTACCTGTACGCACCGCAGCCATGCCTCGTGAACCATTTGTTTTTGCCTTACGGAGAGTGAAAGAGAGTGAAGGGCGGGGGGGGGGGGTGGAGATTGTATAACGAATTATTGAGAATGATGTGCGCAGGCCAGTACTGGCGATTTACAGATCGGGAAGTATCGAGTGGAATGCTGTGTACGAGCTTTTCGAAGAGATCACATTCATCGGCCCAAGCGGAAAATGTCGAAAAAAGCTGGCTCGTTGGCTTTGAATTAATTCGATGATTTTTTATAGATGGATAGCCATATGGACGGCCATCGAGAGCAACTCAATTTTTTCGTCGTTTTTTATTCGTTATCGAATTAGTCATGCGAGTGCGGCGTTTTAATTTGAAAACGCAGCGATATGCAGCCAACGGATAAGCGAGCGGTGAAACCATTTTCGAGTTTTGATCGAATGGGTGCCATAATTTCCGCTTGAGAAGTGAGTGATTGCAACGAATGGATGGAACGGTTGTCATTCTACAATGTATAGCCAAGGAACTCGTGGGTATTTATTCGAAAAAGGAGTGAGAGAGCCAACGTCCGAAAAACATTGTTTGCAGTTTCAAGCCATCGTGCGCAGGACGTGCGTGACGATATTTGCCCTTCGGTATCGGGTATAATCGAGAGCACGATCGCATATACATATCACGAGGTCGCAGTTTCGTCTGGCGCTCTGCGCTGTTGCTCTGTGCGTTTGTTTTTATTTTTCACTCGGGCTATTACTCGCATATGTACACAGTAGGTATACACAGACGATCGTAGTATCGACACATGCGTAATTAAATCGGGATTTTCTCCTAGTCGAAATCCTACAGCCCGTACTCTAGTGCCATTTTTTTCTCGTTCGCTCTCGCGCTCACTCTCGATGTCCGTCTCTGTCGCTCTTCCCGACGAACTTTCGTTTCGCCCGTTGCTTTTGTTTTGTCGCGAGAGCTTTCGCGAACGATGCCCAAATCACGATATCCCTCAGCGTTTTTTCAATTTGGCCTGTCGCCATCATTCTTCTGAAACTCGTTTTCGTACAGCCATCGCGATTTTCGGCCGAAAAGCAAAAAAAAGACGCCAAGTTCGCGAGATTGCCCCCGGACAAACGAGCTGAATTAAGGAGGAATCAAATGAACGGACGAGAGCGAGTGAGAGCGACGCGAAACGAGGAGACAGGCTGTATACGCGAGAGAGCAATGGGAGGCAAACAAACGAAACGAAGGGAAAAAAACCAAACAAGGCTGCACAACTGTGACGTAGGAGGTGAGAGAGAGAGAGAGAGAGAGAGAGAGAGAGAGAGAGAGAGAGAGAGAGAGAGAGAGAGAGAGAGAGAGAGAGAGAGAGAGAGAGAGATAGAGAGAGAAAGAGGCGGGTACATAAGAGGGGGCGAAAGCATCGTCAGGCTAGATTGGCAAAGCCGCGCGCGCGCTCTCAGGAATTATTACTCCCTCGGCGTTGTATCGCGCTCGAGACCACCTGCTATTTGTCTTTCGCCGCGAAACGAGGGTCGTGACGTTAATAAAGATCTCCTTGCAGTTACGGGGAATATTAAAAGATTCCTGATAGCGATCGGATTCGCGCGACGCTTTTGTTATATCCCACGCGCGAGAGAAAAATATTTTTATTCCGCGAATAGACGCTCACAAGAGCGATCGATATATAGTTTTGTATAGCGCGCGGTTCTATATGAATTGCAAATCGGCGCGGATGAATTTTTTGCGTGCGCTCGAGTCGAGGAAAAGAGATTTGATTGGAATAAATTAATAAAGCTGTTACACGCGACGCGTTGATTGAATGGGCAAATATTTTTTCTCCGATATTTTTCATCAGTACGAATATATCATATTTATTAAATTTCATTGCTTTTCGTGTAAAGCTGGCTAGCTCGCGAGTATCGTCGCTTTTATATATATATATATATATATATATATATATATATATATATATATATATATATATATATATATATATATATATATCAATGTCAACATGTCAAAGTGTATTTCGTCAGAACGTACTGAGCAGCGTTGTAGGGTAGGTCGCATGATCGATATCTGTGAAATTGTCTCTATACGAGTATCTGTGTAAAGGTTCTGCGTAGAAAAAAAGAGAAGGTGAAGTAAAATAACGTAAAAACATAAGGAAAAAAAAATTTCAACTCTAAAAGCAAACACAGATTTTTGTTTAAATTTTGGAAAAAGGACTTCCGACTAAAAACGTCTATGTTTGTACACGGATATATGTACTCCATTCCGACTTGCGCTTTTTTCATTTCGCTGGTGCGGATGCAATAGCTCTCTCCGCGCGCGCGCACCTGCGCATATAACTCTTGATCCGAAACGTAATTATAGCCGGCGAACGATCAGCCGTTACTGCTTCATCAAACTCGGCCTACACCCTTCCCATCTTGTTCGAGAAACATTTTGCATTAAACGCTAAGTGATCTGGTTGCTCGTAAACTTTGTGCCCGGAAGTCGTTGCGATCGTCCGCGAAAAATTTGAAATCGATTAGTGTATTATATAGTGCTCAGATAATAGTTTCATGTGCGCGGGAAATAAAAGTATCGTATTTACAATATTGCGCGATTCCCAAGAAATATTTGTATAATTTTAAGGTTCAATAAAGCTTGTATAATATTAATGTATATAGATTCTTTTATATTGGGACGATTCGAAAACCGCGCGTAAATTTATGTGTATATTTATTGAATATTTTATAGTATGCGTAATTTATATACTCGTCATTTAATTCGGCACAACGTCATGTCGTTTTTTCGTTCTATATATAATACGTTCACCCAACAGCTTAATTTATTTACTTATATATATATATATATATATATATATATATATATATATATATATATATATATATATATATATATATATATATATATATATATATATATATATATATATATATATATATATATATATATATATATATATATATATATATATATATATATAATATATATATATATATATATATATATATATATATATATATATATATATATATATATATATATATATATATATATATATATATATATATATATATATATATATATATATATATATATATATTAAAGTTTAATTGCCGTATTTATACACATATAATTTATTATTTACTTATATAATATATAGGTGTCTTGTAGACATCCGTGCGGTATTTTAATCATTAATATATTCATTCTTAAAATCACTGTCATACAAATGATCAACTTATATAAATTGCACATGCAATTTTCATGTATCGATACACCCCTCGTGTATAATATTATGTATTTATAAATTTAAAACCGCGTTCACTTGATTCATTTCGAAAACGCGGTCGTTCTATGAAATAAAAAAGAGTCGATTCGCGCGATTCGAAGCCTCACTTTGACGTCGAATCAACTCGCAGTATAATTTTGTACAGTTTCCTTGCTTGGAAACGAAAGCTCTGACCTCAAAAGGTTTTCAATGACTATATCTGATACGGGCAGATCATCTGTCTAAATATACTTTTGTCGCTTGGACGAAAAATTCGTGAAACTCGCCTCCTCGTAGCCGAATGACTTTTTGTGCGCGTGTGTGCGTGTATCTCTGCTGCTCGAAAGAAAAAACCGATAAAAATCGTACACACCGCGTTGAAGCGCGAATGGCTTTGGGCTTTGGAAAAGCTTAGCCCGAAATGGATATCTCTACGAGTGTATAAACCAACAAGTATGATATAAGGTATACATGTCTACGCATACACGAGCACACGCGCGGGTGAGCCAATAACTCGCGGTTGCGCAATGAGATAGCGACGCATGAAGAATCAGGGCTGATCAAAGCCTAATTAGCGCTGCACCGAGCAGACGCAGGCTAACTATCGTCATCCGCTTTCGGGCAGCGTAGGCGCTCCAACGCGTGTGTGTGGATAGCTGCTGTCCCTCGCTCATCGTCGGCCCCTCTTAGCGCGAGCTTGATCGTTATCAGCAGCGCGTTTATCATTAGTAAGGTAGCAGAGGCGACAGGCCAGAGAGTAGCGGTGGTAGTTAAGTAATAGTAGCAGTAGTAATAGTAGTAGTGGTGGTGGTGGTAATAGTAGTAGTAGTGGTAGTAGTAGTGATAGTTATAGCAGCAGCAGCGTGCTTTATAACTGAGCGAGTCGTTAATAAAGCCCGTCGTCGTCGATACGAGCGACGGGGCAATTATTGTTAGGACAACAATAACAGCAACAACAACAAGAACAACAGCAAGAGCGGCATCGGCATCAACGTGGACGACATGGATAATCGTCATAATGGAGTTAGTTCACAGAGGCATGGCGTTGTATAGGTCCATATTGGGATGGTAGAAGAGTGCGGTGGGGGCGGGATTGTGATGATGGCCGCTAGCGGCGGCGGCAGCAGCGGCCGCGGCCACCACCGCCGCTGGCGCCGCCTGCACGTGGTGGTTCAAGTTCAGGTGGTTCAGGGCATTGCTGGGCGCGTGGTGGTGATGCTGGTGGTTACCACCGCTGCCAGCAGCGGCAGCGGCAGCAGCGACGGCGGCGACATGGTGAGCATGGTGAGCTTGGGCTGCAGCAGCTGCCGCTGCCGTGGTAGTATTATGGTGGTGGTGGTGGTGGTGGTGGTTCAGTTGGTTAAGGTGGTTAAAGCTAAGGTGGTTACCTGTTGGGTAGGGCAGTCCGAAGCTCGGGTAGCCGGAGTAGCCGCGGCCCGCCGCGTATGCCGCGTACGCCGCTGGGAAGCCTGTGAACAGGGCGCAATTTTCTGCATTACAATAAGTATCGAGATCTTGGGGCAATGATCTACATTGCCATATTGGGGGGGACAAGATAGGGAGAGAGAAGGAGGCTAGAGGCTGACCATCGATACCTCCCTCCCTCTCTCCGTACACGAGAGCACCAGAGCTTTCAAATTTATTTCGTTTGCGCAAATTGATAAGCCTGCTGGTGCCTCGTAAAAGTGGATAAAAGTTATCGGGTCGTAAAATATGCGTATTTTACTTACCATCTGGTAATGCTCCCAGGGACCACATAAAGTCTATAAAGAGAAAAAAGAAAATGTTGATTAATAACTCGTAAAGTGCAGAAGAGATTGATTATCTTTTTTTTTTAATGCTCAATAAGTCTCCAGTTTTTCAAAAGTTATGCGTACATCATGGTAACGTAAAATTTTGAATATGTATGCAGCCGAATTGTTCATTCACGTTGAGCCGACTTCTTTTTTATTTCTATTGATCTCATCGAAACTCAGAAACAAAAAATGTATGAAAAAAGTATTGAATGAAAAATTTTCGGTTCGAACACTTTCGTGAACTTATTTATCTTTGAGTAGAATTAAAAAATACCAGTGAGAAAAGATTCATGTGGGTTATAAAAGCGACTAGGTTAGAAAAATGTGATATTGACGGAAAAAAAACGTAAAAAAGGCAGAAAAAAGAAACATAGTAAATATAGATAGAGAGATAGAGATAGACAGATCGAGATAAAGAAATAAGTAAACAAAAGAAAAAGGCATTCATGAAATTTCATAATTTGACACTAATTTAATAAAGACCACACAACTAAGACTTTGACTAGATCGCTCGACTAGCGTAATCGACTAATTCTCGTATAAATAGGTAACTAATTAACTACGCGCGGACGATTATATAAAAAATATATCTCAATCTACGACAAAAGAAACCTTCCTAAATTGTCTATGGTTATTATGTAGCCTTAGAGGTATATTAGTTAATGACATAATTACCGGTTAGGTTAAATGTTCTATGCTTTCTAACACAGCTTATTAGATATTAACTATACGATTGGCAAAGTTCCCAATACAGGCATCCAAAGTTATTGCAGTATGCATACTGAAATTCGTAACGTAATATTGCAGTATCGGATTCGCTACTACCATCATTCACGAGTCTACACGTTATGCGCCGAATTAGGAACACCTGCCAATCTTACTACGACATATACATTATTCGTTTATATATTGACGATACAATATTGATATCAATAAACACCGACCACAATCTACACTACTAGCTCATTTAACTATTCTATGTAGTATATTCGCGCACCACTCGCGCGGTGCGCACACGCAAAATATTACGAGTATTGAGCATTTAGATATATAATTATATATTATTTCTATAGTCAATGAGATACACTGATACATATTAATAGTATTAGTGATTCCGTACCTAATGGTTTCTACAGGGCTGGTTTTCGATTATGTCAAGCGCACAACGTCAGTTTTTGGCAATTGCTCTTATATCCATTAGCATATCTGTTTATGAATGCGAAAAAAGCGAATGGAAACTGGCGATAATAAATGAAGACAATTCAATTTTGCTTGGTTTTCAAATAATCATATTTTTATTTCATATATTATTCTGCTTATTTTGTGCAGTTTATCAGTGCAAGCTTGGATCTTTACGTGCGTAATATTTGCTTTATACGAATAGACAGATGCGTTTATTACTTTCGAGATACAAAGATCCATTCAACAATTGCGTGTGCTTTTAGTTATCGCAAACAACGAAAAAATCAATAACAATTTTCGCGTTGTCAAAAAAGAATGGCTCTATACATTGCACAAAACAACAGCTTATACATCGCGCGTCATTATCTCTAAATTAACCGAGAGACAAAAAGTATACGTGGAAAGTTACACAATCATCTTAATAAACGCGTTTAAACGCGATATCTCAATCTACTAATGTCGTATACATATATGTTTGTTCAAGTCTTTTGCTGACGTTCTTTTCTCAAGTTTTGAACAAAAACTGCGTCGCTACTCGCTCTTTCTCTTACTCCGCCAACTTCTCCCGCGGAGCGAATCTCTTCTGTGGGACGGGCGAGCCGAGGAAATCCTTTAAATTTACATAGGTTTTCTTTGCCTACGTAATGTTTTCTCTCGCTGTTTCTCTCTCTATGCGAGTGTGCGGGTGTGTGGGTGTGTTGGTCGGGCTCGTGGAAGACTGCGCGCCCGCTCGCCCCAAGTGTGTTTATACGGAATAGCAGTATAGAAGCGCGGCAAGTGTTGCGTGCGTGCATATGAGATCGCGGTTTCCTCGCGGCAAATTCATTGGAGCCCGGCGTTTCTTCGCCTTTAAGTTTCAATCGAGCGAACTTTGAATGCACGCGCCGCGGGGTTGCATTGAATACGCAAATTTCAGAGCGCGAGAGTGTACGTGCCGCTGCGCGTGTTCTCGGAATCTAACGCCGGAGCGGGTCGAGAAGAAAAATTGCCCTCGGTCTGGGCCTCTTCGTGCAGTGCGAAAATCATTGTTAAAGCTTTAGGTTACTCGAATTTGTTTTGTTTTCTTTTTTTCGATTTTGTAATAGTACATATTCCACGAGCGGGCGTGTCTTCCACGAGCTTGCGATTGTCTCAGCTCACACGTACCAAATCAAAATCCGGCCCAAACTATGTTATTATAGTAATTATGAAGCTTGGTGATTAAAAAAAAAGTATTTTATACAGAGTTAAACAACGAAAAACCTCATGGTTAAGTTTTCTACTTACGAAACTGACAGTGTTGCGCCTCTTAGGCAAAGTACGTACTTTTCTAGGACACACGTCTCACGCATTAATATTAAGTATAATGATGCTATGTAGCTTAAGAAGTGTTAAATACTATGACAAGTAATTAAGGTGGACAGGTATTATAAGGTATATAAATAAGGTTTACGTATAGATATATGTATTTTAGTCTATACTCTTCAAAGAGGTATAATAATAATGATAATAATAATAATACGTATATATAAACTATGTAACGTAGATTTTTAAGTAATAGGTATATATATATATATATATATATATATGTAGGTTTTATTACAGCCGCTCTTCTGTGCATTCTCTCCGGAAGAATTTTCACGCGACGATCGACTTAGACACGCGTGTACACGACGAGAAAATTGCGTTAGTCTTTACTGATGCGCTGACGGAAACATAGTATAAAAGAAGCAATGTAAAAAATCCGAAAGGACTTTTTCTTTGTCTCCTGGGTTCGGTAATTGAATTAAAGAAACCAAGAATCCAAGTTGAAAAGTTCCAGTGGATCTTCACTGATAAACTTTACTGATTACTCGGCCGTTTGCAAAAACAGCGGAGAAAAAGAAACGGGCAAAAGTAGATGCAGCGACGACGGCTTGCTACTCGAGCAGCTATTTACTTCGCAAACGAGCAGCACTCTTCGAAATCACTTACAGCCCGTAGTCGCAACTACTGGATTAATCAAGAAAATACCGAGAGAAAGAAAATAATGTCCTTCCGGAAACTGACGAAGCCGAAAGCAGCAAAAGCGGCAGCGCAGTTTTCTTTCTTTCTCGAAGAGAGCATAGTGTTGCAGCAGCAGCAGTTACGGCACTTTTTTCGTGTTTTTTTTTCAAGGAAACGACGGCTGCCAGGCTTTCGGTAGTCGCGCATTCACCGGCAAAAAGCAAGAAAAAGGACCAGAAGAACCGCGGAAGAAATTTAATCGCGATAAGCGCTGCGTTTTTGACACTCGCGCGAGAAAGAGAGAGGCTGCTGATGCTACTCTGGTTGTCTATACTTTTTGGCGTCTCGACGCGAAATTCTTCCGGGCGAGAAGTACCTAAGACATAGTTCTAAAGCTAACGGCATTTATATAGATATTAAAACGACTCTCCTTCAAATCTATGGTTTTTACTGTCTAGAGATCTCAATGATATTTAGGAACATATTATTACTTTATATAGATTTACGCAATAAATAAATTATAGATTCTCGTCTAACTAAATGGATCCTAGATCGCCTAGATCTGTTGATATACATAATTTAAGACTAATAATGTTTCATGTTTGTTTTACACCCAGAGAATGTCTTCCTTGCTGCGATATTACCTAGACGTAATACTCTGAAATAGTTTTCTAAATATGCATAGTTTAATTATAAGGAACTATGTTTCTAGTAGAAATCGACAATCGGTTTTTACAGGGAGTTTTTACGTGGGGTGTTTTTCAGAAGTCGTAAAATATGGCATTTCCAAAAGTATCGATGAAGCCGTTTTCTACTAAAAATCTACATTCTAGTAAAAACATAGATAAGAGATTTTTTAACGATTAATTTCATCAGTTTCGTTAACCACTTTATCCAATATTTTTGTCAAGTTGATTGCACTTATTTTATTTTGTAGCAAGTTACATACCAAATTTACATGTATATTCTTTGCGTTATCACTTTTCTCAGGTATTCACTTGCCCCAAAATGAATAAATAACTGTTCTCTGAGCGTATAGCAGTGAGTGTTTAGTTAGATTATGTGTCAGTGTCATGTAGTCTGCAGAGGAATTTTCCCTTGTCTCGTTGTTCTCCCCGTGTACACATGTGTAAACGTGTGCGTGTGTGTATATAAATATAAATTACCTAACCTAAATATCTCGACGAATATAGAGAGAACTATTACAAAAAACTAATTAATAATATGTAATGCTGCTTTCATAAAATATATCAATATTAATATATAATATCAAGTGCTATATCGTTCTGTCATCGTCATCAGATAGGTATAAAACAGTATATTGCCATTGTCTAGAACAAATATCTTTCTCTTTCATAAATATAAGTACATGTATGCATGTATATTATATGTAAATAATTATATCAAATCCAATTCTTTTCGTTAAATATACATATATATAAGAAATTTATACGTGTATGTATATATACATGTACGTATACTTGCATATTATAGAATTCAATACATATATGTATCTTTTCATAAGCTTTTTTCTGTCCTCGTGCGTGTATATTATATATACTTCATAATCATATACATATATATTATCGTTAAATAGAATACTGTTCCTCTCAGTTTCAAATCGTCCTTCACTTTGTCGTATATAATAACGTTCGATCATTTGGCATTATGAAATTTCATGAAGTTCTCCATCATCATCATATATATCATCATGTCATCATTAAATATCAATAATACAATTATTATAATTATTATATATGTATCTGTATTATACTAGCGAAAAATATTCTCAAAAGGCGTGGCGAGAATAAGAGGTAAACTTTCTGCGAGCGCCAGCCACTCCTCCTCCGGCTTCTCTCTTTCTCTCTCACCACCGACAACCCGCGCCTTTACCGCGCTATGTGCACTCGTTCGCTCGACCCCGCTCGCGCGTATTGCTTTCGCGCCGCACGCTGTACACCCTCTTCTTCTTGCGGCGAGAAAAGAGAAAACGCGCTTGCGACTAGCGCCACTTTCCTTTTTCCCAACGCAGAGCGCTCGCTTTTCTCGTCGCCATTCGTCACCGCGAGCGCGCTGCAGCTGCCGCCATCCCTCTCGAGACTATTTCTCTCTTCGCCCAAGCACACGTATGTGTGTATATGTCTACCCCCTTTTTTCTCCTCGTTTCGGGTCAGGTATGCTTGTATTTGCACTTATTCGAAAAAAAAGAGTTTGTTAATTTGTGCACGAGGTTATGTGTGAGTATTTATTTCGACAATAACGATTATACATTTATAGAAATATCATCTGGAAAGCAGGCATGCATTTGAGTATACAAGAGAGTATTTTCATATTCGACGCCGGTTATACGAAAGAAGAGAACAAAATCTGCGGAAGAAGCTCGCGGGGAAGAAGAAATGAATCACGCGCGCGCGGCGAACGTTGCACGCTCGTATGGGCCTATTTGGAAAGTATGCGCATGTATGTTTTCATCATACGCGCTTTTTTGCTCGCGCGCGCGCGCCAGCGACGCGCGAGAATTGAGAGGGGGGGAGCTAGAAAGAAATCTTGGCTCTGGTGCCAGGACGAAAAATGAGCTTTCTTTCTCGCTTCCTCGTCCAAGCGAGAATGAAAATGTCTGCAGCGTGTGTATATATATATATATATATATATATATATATATATATATATATATATATATATATATATATATATATATATATATATTTCCGCACGTGCCAATCTGTCGCTTGCGCGCCGAGAGAGCTCGATTCAACGCTAACTTATACATTTATGCGTTGTGTGTATGTGTTATACGTCCAAATTCTCGCGCCCGAGGCGAGAGTTCAAAAACAAGTTTTTTTTCTTTTATAAAAATATACAAGTGTAAACGCAAGGACATTTTTCTCTCGCTTTGACTCATTCGCGAAAGGATCCGACGTGTTGTCCGACGCTTTCGCGAAATTAGATGACTTTTTGGATGGCTAAGAGCTACAATCTTTACTGTTCGATGGCAAGTTTGGATTTTTGGCACGCTATTCAAGCTAAACTATAAGTAATCTTTTCCTGACGTAGTCGTTTGTCCTCTTTGTCTTTGGGTGTATTCCGTTTTGTCTCGAGATTCTCGAGACATAACGAAACGTTCCGATATGTAGTGCTGAAACGCAAAACGGAACGTTCCAATATAATCCGCTGTTGGCGCTGCTGCCAGTACTGGCAAAACGGCAAAACGGAATACACCCTTTATTAGCTTTGCTATGATAGCTATTGGATATTGACTATATGCTACGGCCACTTGATTTCAAGGGCAACGATGTATTCGAATATATTACCAATTTAGAATATACTTTAATACTGATTTTTTTACTTGCTTTGCGCAAGTTTGTTTTTTCGTTTTAACTTCATTCTTATAATACTCTTCGGTTCTTTTAAGTTAAAATATGTAAATTATCAAAATAAGTTTCTCGATTCATCGTTTCGTAAATAAAAATCACATGTAAATATAAATATAATTTGACTGCGTTTAATACTTTTCGTTATACTTTTGAACTCGTTGACTGTCACAACTTTACTCTATTAAACACTTTATTGTCCTACTAAGCTACTCACTAGGAATTATCTACCAGTCTTTTGTGATGTGTCCGGTTTCACGCGATTTGTTTCTTTTTTTCGACTAGAACTGCGTCTCGACTATCTATATCAAAAGTGAGGCCTCATCGGTAACTACTCTGATTAATCTAACCGCTTTTTATATCTCTACTATCGTATGTTACCTATCTAAAAATTTTGTTATTGCTAATCCTTTCGAAATTCTGTCACTACGATCACAGTGTTCCTAAACTGAGTACGTTGAGCAGTCTCCTTTTAGAACTCGATTTGTATCTTTGATTTCCAATCGTTTAAAAGTTTATTCGCTAGCTACATTATGATTGCACTTTTCGATATGTCAACACATGTTTTGTTCAAAAACACATCTCACTTTAGAGTTAAAACTAACTTTCACTACAGTATTTTCTTTTAGACAAAATTAGAGTTTATAAGTCGATTTCTTTCTAGATTAGAGCATTAATTTTTGGCACGTCATTCACTAAAAAACTTGTGTCTCAATTATCTACTTTTATAATCTCTCGACGTAACTATACATCTACCGCTACTAAGTGGCACATTTCAGTAAATCACAAGAAATTGAGTCGTTGTACAAAAACTGTTCACAGGTTTGTGAAAAATCACTGATAATTTTTCAGATATTCGCGATGACTGATGCTCAAGTCGGACGCCCTTAAGGCATTCATTTTGTATACAGTTAAGCTACAGAACTAAATCGTTGGTGTGATATCCTTAAGAGATTTTAGTTTCGATAGAAAAGAACGATATGCCTAATTCTTCGGTTACACCGAATCCTGAACAAAAATTTTCGTAAAAAATAGTCAACCTCCCCCCAGTCAACCTACTGAGGCCTCGACAGCGGAGTGAGAATAGTCGTCGGTCATAGCCCGATGGTCGGTCCCAGGGGGTGATAAACAGCTCCCATATCCAAGCCCTGCACCCCCAGTAGATCGCTCATCGAGTAGGTCAAGCTCGCGGCCCTCGAGGCGGCAGCAGCTGCGGCTGCCCCTGAATGGGGCCTGTAAGCTGCCGCGGCTGCGGCCGCCGCCAGAGCACGCTTGACGTCGTAGACCGCTTGGGCCGCGGCAGCGGTCGGGGCCTGAGCTGCAGCGGCCGCTGCCGCGGCGGCGTACTGATAGCTAGCGGCGGCTGCGGCGGCCGCGTTGGCCGATGAGGCGGGCGAGGGCTGCTGGGTCGTGCCAGCGGTCGCGACAAGGCCCGGGGCCAGAAGCGCGTGCGCGGCGGGGATGTGGTGGTGGGAGACGGCCTGGTGGTGGTGGTGGCCGGTCGAGGCCGCAGCGGCGGCGGCGGCGGCGGCTGCGTGGGCCGCTGCAGCCGCAGCTGCGGCCGACGGTGGCAAGGGATAGGGCGCGTAGCGATAGGTCGCGGCGGCGGCGCTGGCTGCGCTCCCCGGGGGCTGGGCGACCATCACCAACTCACCGTAAGCACCTCGGCCGGCTGCTCGCGTCTTTGCCAGGTTCGCCGGCAGCATCACCTCCTTGGGCTGCGCCTTCTTGCACTCAACCTGAAACACAGATTTAAGATTATTCGATTCGACGAAATTCGAGCTGTTTGAATAGAGCCGCGATGAATATGAGGAAAATATGAGGGGGCAAAGGGGCGTATGCGCGCGCGAGGGTAAACAGTTTCAGCTCGATAATGTCTAAATCGCATCAGAGAGGCACTGCAACGGTATACAGAGGAGAGATAGAGAAGAGAGTCATAGCAGCGACAAGGGGGCATCGCCTGGCGTGTGCTTTCCAACGCTTGCGCCCACATGCAGCGGACATACGCGCGCGTACGTCGATTCGTGTATGCCAAATACAAATAGCCGCGTGGACGTACGTGTACTAGAATGGCCTTGGGCTCGCTCGATTATAGGGGAAATTAATTCCGGCCAGCGAACTTCTCTCTCCTCGTGTTCTCTCCCAGGATAAAGAAGAAGAAGAAGAAGCTAGAGGGACGAATTTTGAAGGAGGTGCGCACACACGTATCATATATGAGAAAGAGAGAATCATCAGTATAGTCCACTCACCATTTTGTTGTTAATCTCGTGGAAATGAATTTCGCACACTTTGTCGACGACGTCTTCGCTTTGAAACGTGACGAAGCCGAAACCTGAAACACAAAAGAGGGACAAGGTTTGAGTTTGCGAGTTTGAGAGAGGAAAATCGATTCGCAGCTCACTCTGGGAGAGCAAGAGCGGAGCTGGTTCGTTAGCGGTCAAGAAAACGAGAACAATGCTTCTCGGGACTAATAAGACACGTAATCAGCGGGTAAATTTAGATTACCCAACGACCGACCGACCGACGACCACACATTGTATTGACTTTTGCGATTGTTTTTTTCCTGCTGCTATATACGCGCGAGTAGCCCGCGACGCAGTTGTCGCTGCTGCATTTCGCGGAAAAGCTCTGGTTTATTAATAGCGCAGCTGCTCTGAGCTCGACGACGAGTGTGCGGGCTTCGATTCCAAATGAAATGCACTGAGAAATTGAATCGTATCATTTTAATGAGCAGAGTGCAGCTGAATTTTAATAATATACTTTTCGCTACATACAACGTCCGCTCAAGTATTTATGCGTCGTTACGGAGTGCGACGAATTTCTTGCTACAGGGCTATATCAGCGCTAATAATGAATGGGACGCTCGCCGTTGAAGCGACCATATTTAGCGGCGAAAATCTTTCGCGACCACTTTCGACTTAATCAAGAATGGCCCGAACGAGTTATTAAAAAGTTCTCCAACGCCTTTTTCCGGGCTGATTTTAATCTCGTCATAGGCCTGCTGCTGCAGTCGTAACTCTCGCACCTCGAGCCCGAGTTATCTAGGCTCGCGGGAGTTATGAATCCGCGGGCGCGATGACGCCTAAGATAAGCGTGCCGAGAGTTAGTGCCAGAGCGTCGACCGCTGCTCCGTCGCCGTAATTAAGTGCGCGCCTGGCCGACACCGTCGCCGCGAGTCGCTCGTATAACTCCGCAGAGCGAGTCTCTGCGGAGGCGCAGCCCCTGAAAGAAGGAGGCCAGACGGGCTGCTTTTTTCGAATCTCCCGGCGCTGAAGATAGAAACGTACGATGGAATTTAAATATTGCACTTTTAGGACATTTTTCACACGCGCGTGCACGCAAAGAGCCGCTGACCCAGTACCTTCTTTGTCGAGGCTGGAGAAAAAGTTTCCGAGGATTGTGAAGTGCGCTAATCAGCGCGAATGTAAAACCTGTATGAAAATGTAGCTATTTTCAAACGTGCGCGCGGACTTGAAAGAGAAGCTCCCTCTGACCTCATCTTTTACATCTCATCCAATTTCATTTCTCTCTGCACCTTCTTCTTTCTCAGTTAACGACGTCTGCGCGCACGATACAAAGAAGACGTAGAGCAAAGGAAACAAGGTAGAGGCCAGCAGCGGAGCCACGCCGTCGTCTTCTCAGTGATCAAGTTATAAACTTGCTAAGACGTCCGCTCGAGCGAGGAGAAACCAAACAGGCAGGCGGAGGAAGGGGTTTACTTCATTTATGTAATTTATAGTACTCTCTCTGCCAGTCAGCTAACTCGGCGAGCTCTCGCTCAGTGCAGGCGTAAGCTACTGAAACACACAAGCACTCTCAAGAGAGAGGCTCGCAACAAGAAGGGGAGTGAAGCGGGAACGCCGACCGGTATGTTCCGACACACTGGTGTAACATTAAACTAGTTACCGCCGCGGTCTATTAAACGCGCACTCGTGCTGGTCCTGCAGGGCTTTTCCTTAACTGGCGAGCTCTTGCGTGATGCAGCGCTCCGGGCTATAGAGACAAGAGACGCCGGCATTATGGCCAGATTCACTCGCCTCACGAGAGGTTATTAGCAACTTAATCTCAAGAGAGAGAGAGAGAGGGAGAGAGAGAGAGAGAGAGAGAGAGAGAGAGAAAGCTCTGTGCTCGTGGTCGATTTTTCAAAGCGGGAAAATTAAACAGTCGAGAGTCGGTGTATCATGGTCACACACAAGGAAAATGGAAAGATGATAAAGCGGGAACTATTCGCGTAATTAGAAAGTTCGCGCACAACGCAAGAGAGAGAAAAAAGCCAAGCGACGAATCCGATTAAACATCATAATAACGAAGCTCGCAACCCCGCACACCCTCGATATTAAGCCGGGCGCGCGCTCGCGGTACACGCAGCTTTGTCCTTTTTTTCAAGCTCGTGCGCGCAGTGCGGAGAGCAAAGTTATACGTACACCCACGCAAAGCTCGGGGTGGAAAATTTATCGCGCGTAGAGCACGACGACAAGCCAACGTTTTACCGGCTTTCTGAGCAAATGACGCATGTAGGAATTCAACGCGATACATCGCGCGGAATTAATGCGCTCCATCTCCTCGCACGCGCACCACAAATTACATCTGCGTGCATACGCCGGACGCAAATGATATTCCGATTTCCTGGGCCAGCAGCAGGCTAGAGCCGGTAGTTTCGAGCGGCAAAATATATCGCGCGGCCAGCCGTCGTCGCTCAGAGATGTTTTGTCACGCTAACGATCCGCGCGGTAGCGCCGAGAGAGAAGCTTATACAGCGTTCGACGTTTGCCCTATTGATTTCCGATTAATATGCAGCAGGCGAATTACGCGCGCGTGACACTTTTTGCGCCGTGTAATACGTTCTTTTTTTCTTTCACTCCCTTATAAGGCGCTGCTTTTGAGATAAGGAATTACAAGCGGCTTATCGATTGGAAAATAATAAAACGCGCGAGGCGGCGCTCGACGTTTATTGGCAAAATTAGTCGAGAGCTGGGGCGCTATGCTAGTTTTCATTTTTTAATAATCAGCGTAAAATTTGCATTCGTTAAAGAAAATTCTAATATCGCGTCCCAGTAGCGCGGGGGCTGTAGCATAAAAAGACGCGACGTCGCGCGAGGAGTCGCGCGCGTAAATTTGCAACGAACGCGGCGGAGCCGTCGCGTCGAGAGAAAAATTGGATGAAACTGCAGAAGTCGAGAAAAAGTGCGCGGCGGCGGCGGCGCTCTCTTTTCCCCGAGTCGTCGAAGTATATTACGATCATCGCGCGCCGCGGCGACGGCGGCGGAGATCTTAATAAATTTCACGATCGTCCTTCCGTTCGAATTTTCATAAGGAAGCGGAATATATATATTCGCGGCGTTACCTTCACACCGTCGTCGAGAGATGAAGAAAAGTGCGAACTCAGCGAGCCCGAGCCTGTGTGTCCAGGCCGCTGCACACAGCCATTCCGTCATCTGCCCGTTCGTCTCAACCCTCTTTTTTATGGGAACGACGAAGAGAGAGAGAGAGAGTGGACGACAGATGTGCTCGCTCTCGCTCTCTCATCGACGATAAAAAAGAACGAGGGAAAAACCCGCTCGCGAGATCGAGCGCTGCGCAGTTCGTCGTCGGCGAGTAAAGGGTTTTGAGGAAACTGCTTTTTCAATAACAGCGCGAACGATTGGAGCTAGCCCGCGCCGAGAGAGCGTCGTGGAAAGAAGGGAGATGAAGGAGTAATTCATGGGCGCGCGCTATGAGCGCCGGAGCTTTAACTTTGGCGGCGGGTATAAAGCGTACGCGGCGGAGCCTAGTGGGAGAGATGACGTTTTCTAATTTTCATTTATAACGTCGGCAAAAGGATGTGCTAGAGTTTTATGCCCCCCCCCCCCCGAGTTTAACTCGCCGGGCTTATATATTCGTTTGAAGTGCAAAATTTATTTTCCAGCTCGAGAAAGCGCTTGTCTCCTTCTTCTACTTTTTACTGTGTACTTCTCGAGTGGATCGTATTTAATTTTCGGACTGCGACTTTGTCTTTTGTTCAAAACTAGCTTAAAGAATGAGAAGGAAATCTGTGAATGCATTGCGCGCGGTGTGATGCCGAAGTAGCATCTTTTTGCCTACTCGCAACTGGCAAAGTGCTTTTTTCACACCATCAAGCTTCCGACGCACTCGTTTCTTCCATCACACCTTCGTCCTCGAGACGCTGCTTTCTTCGCTCCACGCCTTTTTCGCGCGATACACGCACGGCGTCGCGCACTTTCTCTCAGCCGTTTGAGTGTAATGGCGACCTTGCAAGCCATTCCGACTCGAGTTAAGGCTTAAAAGCTGCGCGAGTGAATTTCCAGTTGCGTCGAGAGAGTTAAAAGGCTTTTCTCTACCCGGTATTGTTAATAGGCAACGTGAGATTTTAAAACTCTCAAATGGACGTAAACGCGGTTTCGGCTTAATCTAGATCTTGCACGTTATCACTCGCGAACGTACGTACACAGGCGATAACCAACGGAGTTATAACCTGCGAAATCAGCTTAGAGCGGCGATACCATCATAAAGCATTCTCGGAATTAATCCACGGGTCATATTCGACATTTATCACCCCGACGCAGTGGTGGAATCGGTAATTACTCATGGAATTAAGCTCGTCGAACACAGCGCGGTACACGCAGCGCGATAACGAAAGCCGCGAGCAACGTTCTCTCCCACACTTCTCGTTCACTCTTCCAGCCCATGCACGATCGTAACACGGCAAAACGGCCGAAAGAAAGAGAACACACAGCGCGAACGAGAGGGATAACGGGAAAAAAAGTTGCCGTACTCGCTGGGGCTGCAAAACGCGGAAGAAAGAAGCGCTCGCGCGAGCCGGGAATTAAGAAGTCGTGCAAGTGGAGAGAGAGAGAGAGAGGGCGGCTAGAGGAGGGAGAAAAGCTCGACGGTATAGAAACTGAGGCGGGGGAGAGAAGAAGGAAAGCTCGCGGGATAGTTTCGAGTTCCGTTGCGCTCGAGAATAGTGCCGGATTACCGGCGAAACTGAGTCAGCGAGAGCGAGCGAGCGAGCCGCGGCGGCGGCGAGAGATAATGCGGGAAAAGCTTGGCTTACTCTTCCCCGGTAATTCCTCGTTAAATATCGCTCGGTATAATGCCGCTGGAACAGCAGCAGCAGTAAGAGACGGAACGCGTATATATATATATATATATATATATATATATATATATATATATAAAAATTTTACCCCTCCTCTATACAGTACTCGCAGGCTGGCGAGTCCTGCGCGGAGAAAAATGAATTACCGGGAAAATTTTAATTTACCGCCGCAAACTGTTTCCCTCGCGAGATGAGCTACTGCCCCCTCCTCTCTCTCTCTCTCTCTCTCTCTCTCTCTCTCTCTCTCTCTCTCTCTTGAAAAGAGTCAAATTTCACGCTCGAGTTTTCGAGGCGCCGGCGGCAAAGGAAAGGAAAAAAGGGGGAGGAACGAGTGTGCCATCCTCGAACCGCGCTGGAAAACTTTGTAGAAAATGACTTAACAGAGACAAACGGCTGGGTGCAGGAATGCGGGAGGACGACAAAGAAACGGCCGCGGCGTCTTTTCTTCTGGCGACTACTTGCGCCGCTGAGAATGCACTTTTTATTTGATTTCAGTGGAGGTTCGCTACTGTTTCTGCAGGTATTTCTTTGTTTTGTGTGAGCAGCGCAACTTTGCCGAAATAATTAAACGAGGGTTTAATTTAGGAGTCGTCCCAGCTTGCTCTTTCGCGGCGGGTTCAAGTGTTTCTCCGGTACTAGCGATATTCTCATTTTCCTGCTAGAATTAGTCTCGTAAAAGTATGATAATATTCGCCCGTTCGAATCTCCTTGTGAGAAATTGTTGTAAATGTATCGCGACGTGCTCGTGTCAAACGGAGATGATGCAGATCCCGCAGCACGTCAGTATATAACGAAAGAAACACTATACATTTCCGCGGCTGCAGGATTCCACGCCATTCGGGGCGTCGTCTCGAAGCAGTAACATCGAATTGGTCGACTCTCGTATAAGACAGCAGAACAGCAGCAGCAGCAGTAGCAACGAGAGTCTCCGGCTACGAGAAGAAGTTTTAAGTCGTCTCGTAAAGCACCAGTAGTAACAGTTATTATCGGTCAGACCCGAGAGCGGCGCTCCACGAGACAGGAAGTTAGTGGCCAATAAACGTCCGATCGCGTTACTATCCTTGGCTAGCGAGCTTCTCTCTTCCTCGGCGCGTCTCTTTCCATAATCGATTAATACGTTATCGGCGGCCGACCCTTTTTCTGCAAGGGAAGGGAAAAAGAATAATAGCTTGTGACTCATCCTTTCCACTGCTATATCCTCGTTATTTTTGAGGAGGGAACTTTCAATTACCTGCTTGTATAGTATCAAAAATTGTTTTCTCGCGGCATTTGTAGCTATTTGCCGCTACTAGATAATGACAGATAAGAAAATTCATTTCTTCGATTTACCTGCATTATTGAACCACCATAGCCTCAAAAATGTGTACACGTTTGGATGTGTCTTTGTGTGCGGAGAGCTTGGAGAAGGCGGGGGCGGCGAGTATATTTGTGTTTCGTGAGCGCGGGGAGATCCGAGGCTGTTTGTCTTCGGGCTAATCGAGGCGGGCGGCAGGATCGGTAAGCCGATTGTTGACTGTCATAGCGTGAGACTTAATGCAGCGCAGCCAGCTAGCCAGCGCGATAACGGCGCTGGTCGGCATTCGTGAGTTGACGCAGAGGAGGAAAAAGAGTGTGTACACGACTCTTTAATAACCGCGAATAAAGATTCAATTGGTAATTCAGTTATGAACAATATAGCATAGTTCGCTGTTTTCTCATGCTCGCACGCTCTAGATCTGTAGGCGAGTAAATAACGTTTTTCCGTGGGTGCACGTCGATGAAAATAGTTTCATGAATTCGACATTCGCATAACTATGGCGGTATCAACTTGAGCTTTGAAAATAAAACATCAGCTGTCTGGTGGACTTGGCGCATCCAGGGGACGCTCAAAATACGATCCCCGCTTGCATAAAATTTGAAATGTTCGGCTCGGTCAGAGCGTCATTGGCAATGCGCATATTTCCGCGAGCAAGCGTCGCTTTCCTGCGAGAGCTGAGCAGTAGGATATCAACTTGTTGATTTACTGCGACGACCGCAGGGGGGTCTGCGGTCCGAAGTATAGCGACGCCGGCGCGGATCCTTCGGGCTCATCAATACTTAATGGCTGCCCTAAAACCTCGTGTATCACGTGAAATGAATAAAGCAGCTCGAGCTGCTGAGGTGCACGCGTACTCGTTCGTCTCATTTCCATTCGTAATTCAATATCTTTCCGCCTCACTAAATTGCAGAACTCCAAGAATGCATTTGCTGTATTACGTCGCACGTCAGTTGAAGTTTCTTATTAATTTACCCCGAGAAACGTCCGTGATATTCGCGTTCGAGTCGGCAGATCCGAAAATACTCGGGACAAATTCATGAGAACTATAAAGGCAAAGGAAAAAGAACATCGAGGTTAAGAAGTTTTTCTCCGACGTAGGTATACCGATGGGTTTTAGCTCTCCATTTAGCTCTCGGCTCGTGTCGCGGTGGAGAGCAGCGCGCATCTCTTGCATCGGACTGCATCGGGAAAGCCTTGATTTCCGTGGATTATCGGTTAGAGCCAAGCTGTTAATTCGAATCTCCGATAGCGGCCAGGAGTGAAAGGAAAAAGGGATAAGTATAGTTCGATCCGAGTTTGGCCCAGTTTCGATATGAATCGCAGCTGAGCACTTCTTCCCACTCTCCTCCTCTCTATGTTTCCACAGAAGGACTGTAGCGGGTCTTTACGTATCGGTCAATATTTACATTTTAATCAAACTTTTTCCGAGACTTTGTGCTTTCAGTTTGACCAGAGCGATCGAACGCGACAAAGCTCGTTAAAAAGAAGATTCGGCCGACACTCGACCTCCTCGCCAGATCAATATAACACCCCCACGCGCGCAGAGAGCATGAATGCACGTCAGCCGTTGTCGTCGCCGCGGTCTGTGCAAAGTTGGGAAAGCACGTATTTTCACTTTCGGAGCTGCAGCGGAGAGAGAGAGAGAGAGAGAGAGAGAGAGAGAGAGAGAGAGAGAGAGAGAGAGAGAGGAGAATTGTCGTAGCTGCACAGCTTTACGATTGGAACTTGTGGCGCGGCCGCTCGCTCTCACGAGTTCAAATCTTCCGGAGAGACAGTAGCGCTACGACACACGTGCGGAGAAATATTTGCCGACTCATTCGAAGATATGCACAACTGCAAACTGCACTTTAGTCGCGCGTCTCGTTTGGTATGCGGACCTCGTTTATATATCTCTCCGTCTTTCTCTCTCGCCCGCTTGTTCGCTCGAGCTTTTCTCCTCGGCTCTCCGTCTTCGCGCACGCAAGAAGCTCGAAAGCCGTTGCATCTTCTTCCCAAAGCGTCCAGCGGCGGAGATTAAACGAACGAACCAAATTAAGGTACTTAAGTCTTAGCGGCAGCGCGCGGTAACGTCCGAATGCGCACCAAGAGATTATGCGAGAGAGCGAGAGGAAGAGCGACCGTATAGCTACAAGCTGCGCTTTCTGCTTTATGAAGGCCACCTGGCGCGCAGCCGCCGAACTCGGCCGCGTATCCTCGTTTTACGTAATGCCGTCCGAGACCGGATGGGAATAAGATGTACAGACGAGAGAAACTTGAAAGAGGTAGAGAGAGAGAGAGAGAGAGAGAGAGAGAGAGAGAGAGAGAACGAGAGCCGCGGGATGAAGATAATTGAGATTGCCGAAGTGAATTTTTTTTCGGGCGGCACGAGAGGGCCTCGTTAGAGTTTTATTGGCCACTTTGGTTAATGACGATGTATAATGCAGCTGCTGCATTATGTGTTTTATCGATCCGAAACTTTACTATTATGGATTCGGTATATGTAGGGTAATGAGGTAATGGGTAGTTATACGGGGGCCCTTTGAGGAATATTATTGGCTTTCTGTCAATACACTGTCAATTTCGTCTTATATTAGCCGAGCGTTATGCGATAATGCGCAAAGCGTGTTTCGCGCGGTAAATTTTTATCGATGGAAACAACGTGAAAAGTATGGCATTGCGCAAGAAAGTCTTGTGAAATATTTCTGAAATCGCATTTCGCTATATCAGAAATTTATTAAGATAACATTCAAGCCCGAAAACGAAGGAAAAGCACGATCGAACGTTAATTGTCCTAATTCCTCTCTCGTAGTGGTAGAGTAACGACAGCTGCAATTCCCACAACTTATGAAGCTTTCAGAAATAGCGATAAGCTCTAATTGCAGAAAATCTGCTTTAATTCCCCAGTGCTACCGCAGCAGCATGGTGATGAGGCAGGAATAAGGATGCAGGAAAGCCGAGAGGAAATACGGAAAATACAGCTAGCATTCGAGGCAAAGAGAGAGAAAAGCAAAGTTTCGTGAAAGAGAGAAGTATCTCGGAAATACGGGCGAAAAAAGGAGAAAAAACGAGGCAAACGGGTCTGTGAGAGAGAAAAAATTTATGCGTTAAATCCATCGTTTCGACGCGGAAGATGCATCAAAGTCAAGGATATTCAACCACAAATTCGTTTCGAGATCTCCGAGAGCGCGGCCGTCGCAGTAGTGACTAATGATTGGGAAGCGCACGAGGTCGAGAGTCGCTTGCCTCAAAGCGAAGGGGAGAAAGAAAGAAGGTGATCTTTGAAAGCGCTCGGAAATCGGATTTTTCTCTCCAAAAGATAATTACGGAATTTCAGCGGCCAATCGCAGAAACTCGCGTAAATTAAAGCATTTCGCCAAAACGAAATCACGTTGAAAGGTATTTTATTTATCACGCGCCCAGTTACACGAGCGACGAGAAGCTTGATAAAATTTGCAGACAGTTTATGTATTTACCAGCGCGAGATCGGTCGAACCCATTAAAAGGGAAAAAGGAACAGCGGCGTTGCACGAGCTTAAGCAACCTCTTAATCCGATACTTTTTAAATCGAATAATTTACAATAGCGAAAATAATAAGAGGTGAAACGAAAGGGCGAACGAAAGCTCGAAATAAAGTTGGCGCATCCGACGTGGGCCGGAAAAGAGCGCAACGAAGTTTCGACGCGATCTGCCCTCTCTCTCTCTCTCTCTCGGTTTCTTCTCGAGATCGAGATAGAGAGGAACTCCGGGAGATCGCTTAATTGCTCGAACCTAATCTAGGAGAGTGCCGAGAGATAGACGCGCGCGAGCTTGCAGCGCCAGAGAGATGGTGAGATAGATGGATAGATAGGGAGTACAGTCGAAGGACGCAAGCGAGAGAGGAAACTGCACTCGCTAGTTCACGATCGTTAAGAGGATCGGATCGTTCGAGAGGGCCGCCGCTGCTCTGCTGTGCCGAGTGCGAAACCATCTCCATTCAATATTTCGAGAGGCTGCTGAGGTGGATTAAGCGCGCCGTGAGCTTTGTCGAGGCGGAAGCTTTGCCGTTAAGATCTTAAGATGACGAAGTGGAGGAGACGGCCCCGACAGGGAGCAAATGATTCCTTGGGAAAATATTACCGCGAGCGAGCGATTTCTGTACTAATAATCAAAAAATACACCCGCGAGAGGGAGAGAGCCGATCTTTAATTTCAAGCTCGGCAACGAGACAGCAGCGTTTAATATTGCGGAATGTTCGTTCGTTTTCAAAGACACCCGCGACTACTTTCATCGCGCGCAAAGAAGAAATTGTAGCGGCGTCGCAGAGAGAGAGAGAGAGAGAGAGAGAGAGAGAGAGAGAGAGAGAGAGAGAGAGAGAGAGAGAGAGCAGGGCAAAATTTATTTAGAGTGCCGTTAGCTACGCTGAGGCAGCGAAGATAGAGAAATGAGTAAAAGAAGATGAAAGCAGAAGCTAAGCCGCGGATTGAGCTTGCGAGCGCGAGCGCCCCTGTCTTTTCGTCCATTGTAGCGTCTTGATTATGAGCAATAATGAGAGCCCCGCGCGCGCGAGTGTGATCTCACTCCCCTCTTTCTCTCTCACTTTCTTGGCTCTTAATCAGGGTAGAAGGCGCTGGCGACAGAGAAAGAGGTACGCACGGCATCCCCGAACGTTTGCTCTTCTCTCGCTCCGCCGAAATAATGAGTCTCGCAATCAGCGCGCCCAGAGGAAATGTTTACGCTGCAATTACTACAGCGCTTTCTCTCTCTCTCTCTCTCTCTCTCTCTCTCTCTCTCTCTCTCTCTCTCTCTCTCTCTCCGGCACGTCTGCTACTGCTACTGGTTCCTTCTTCTCTCTTAGCGTATAGTGCTACTACAGCTCCTACTCCAGTTGTATGCGTCCGCGTATGAAGATGCACACCTATGCATTGTCGTATCTGTGAGCACACGCGATGAGCCAATGCAATTCGTGTATTATAATACTGTCTCTTAGGCAACGCACTAATCAGCACTAATTTTCTTCATGGGGATTTGGTGATTGCGTAATTACGGATTTCGGATTCAAAGTCCCTGAGATTTGATGAATCTATTAGCAAGTGTATACGCCTACGCACCTGTCTGTATACTGGTGCTAGCTTATGATGATCCATCGACTACGTAATTAATTATTCGGGTATAATAATTGCCTGGATTGGTAATTCCAGGACTGAGGGATTACATTACATGTCGGTTTATTTGTCGAAACGATGTCGGGGGAAAACGAAAAAATTATGCCACGATTTAAAGCAATGCGCATTTTGTAAAAAGCAGCGCGCGCTTACTCGGTGAATCTGAATGTTGTATTTATAACTGAAATTTTAAAACACGAATTCATGAATACGAAGCGCACAATAAGCCCCGAAGTCACGACGAGTAGTTTTAAAATTGGCCAAACAGCTTCCGAAATCCTTGTGCGGTAAGTAACTTAAAACTTTTCAGGGACTCTCGAAAAAACGAAGAAAGGAAAGCCCGCCCCGCCGCGCAATCAAAATAATGGAAAATAAAAAATTCACATGAAATCGAGACGTGACTCGATAAAGCCAATAGGCAAAACAACAAAGAGAAAGCTGCGCCCATTCATAAATCCTCGTAAAATTTTATTTTCACTCGAAAGCGACGAGCTCAGCCGAAGCTTGCGCGAGCGCACGTATCCATTGAAATTTAATAGCTTCGTTTAGTTTGCCCGCAACGAAGCCAATCGTCGCGCAAAAAAATAGCAAAGAAAAGAAGACGCACTCCCCGCGTGTGTGTACATTCTCCCTCTGAAAGTTTTCGCACAAGCATCGTATAACCCAACGACGGCGGTGGTAAGAGTGGGGGGGGGGGGGGATGAGGAAACTTAGCGCAGTATCTTCCCGTCAGATTTGTAAGATCGTAAAAGCCATTCGACGACGCTCTTCTGCCAGGCCGTCGAGTATCAAACGCAGTCGCAGCGTGCAGCAGAAGCAGCTTTCCTTATCATCCGAGATAGAGAGAGTAAAACTTTTATTATGAAACAATAAAATATGTGTTTGTACGGGACAGGGAAGAGCGAGTATGGGGGAAGAAGAAAACGGAGATAGGAGCGCATCGACGTCTTTGATTTACAGTCCAAGTTTTATCGTATCGTCCAAAGCTGCTGCTACTACCACCGGCGCATTTCTTCCTACTCCGGTAATATTGCGCCCTGCATTTTACATTAGAAAAAGTTATCGTGTGCTTGCCGCCGCTTCTGCTTATTCCTTCTTATTCCGTCCTTGGGAAAGTCGCTTGAAAATCGCTTTTGCCGAGAGAGGAGATTTCTCCCCCTCTCTCTCTCTCTCTCTCTCTCTCTCTCTCTCTCTCTCTCTCTCTCTCTCTCTCTCTCTCTCTCTCTCTAGCTCGCGAAAATTTCCTTTATCGCACTTTTATTGCCGGTACGCTCCGTGACTATATATATACCGACACAGAGACCGATGCCGGCGCAAGCACAGGAGGATAGGAGTGACATAACGCCCGCCGAATTCGATGAGGATTATTGCTTCGTGCGGATAATCGACTACTGGCGTAAGATAAAAGCGAATAGAGAAGAGGAAAACTACTTAAGCTAGCGTCGGAGGGGGTGCTCCGAAGCATAAATGCAGAGTCATCTTTTTGCCTTTTTCTCTCTCTTCCCGCAAGTGCATATCCCGCGCCGCGGGTATATAGAGCTCCCGTACACCGCGATATCGAGGAAAAGTTTTTCCATTGCCGAGGGTGTATATAAGGTGGAGAGCGCGGTACTCTCTCTCTCTCTCTCTCTCTCTCTCTCTCTCTCTCTCTCACGTTTACTGCAATGAAGTCGATATAGCGTATTTTATATGAAATGCGCGCCATTTCGACGCTTTATTCGGAATTTAAGTGGGTATTTACTGTGCGCTCGGTTGCGCTCGCGCAGCTGTATCGTTCGTTCCGCGTATTTATACGTGGCGCGCTTTTTATTTTTAATCCTCCATCGGATCAATCTTAGATGCGGTTATCGTTCAAGCGATATGTACGAGGCTCGTTGGCGAAAGTAGTCGCTCATACAATCATTCGATTCGCAATGCTTCTAATACAAACACGCGCAGAAACGCTATTGGGTGATTGGCTATCGACAATATTGCCTCCCTCTCTCTCTCTCTCTCTCTCTCTCTCTCTCTCTCTCTCTCTCCTTTCCACAGCCAACTTCCTCCGCTTGCATCTCGGCGCGTTTGCAGTAGCTCTTTCTGCCCCGAATATATATAGTATAAGAGCGTTACGTGAAAAGGATGCGAAGCAGCGGAACGACGGTTCGCGGCGGCGAAAACTTCCGTTTTCACGAACGAATCGAAACCAGCGCAGCGCTGGCGGTAATTTCATCAAGAAGAAGAAGAAGAGGAAGAAGAAAGCGAAGAAAAATTGCGAAAAGCGCAGGGTCGCTCCATTATAATGCGAGAGACTGTATAACTCTCGGTGTTTTTCCTCTGATTAATATTTGTTTTCCCGAACGACAAACTCTTCGATCGCGAGTGAGAAAGCCAGAGGCCTAAATTATACACAACAATGAACTTTTTCCATTTCCCTCGCGAGCAGCAGCTTGATATTTTCATCATTGGTTGAAATTTATCCCCGCGCGCGCGCGGTTTATCCGGCTAGCGAGCACCGGCCGTTAAAAAGATTAATGCGGTGTCATCAAGTTCTCTAACATTCCGACAATTCGCAAGATAAATTGCGGAGTAGATTGCTGCCGCCGCTGCTGCTCCTCGCTCGCTCTTTCCAGGAGACGAGAGCTAGTGTAGAGAAACGGAGGAGAGAGAGAGAGAGAGAGAGAGAGAGAGAGAGAGAGACAGAGCGAGAGAGAGAGAGAAAGAGAGAAGGACGAAAGGGAGAGGGGGAGAGAGACGAGAGCTTGAGGATGATGAGTCTACGTCTACTGGGATTTTGAACGCAATAGAGGCGGATACTCCGCGCACGCATTATTCTCGTTACGGAGCTGCTGCTGCTGCTGCTGCTGCTCGGTTTATGGCGTGAGCTCGATGGATTTAGACGCGAACACTGTTGGATATGTATCTTTTTGTCTTTGCTTTATCGAAAAGGTGTAAATGCGACAGAATATGAAACGATCGATCACACTGCATCGTAAACAAAGCGACGAATAATGGATGCCTCGACCTTTGATTACCGGTACTCTATAACTCACCTCTCCGCGTACAACGGTCAGATTCGGCCGAATTAATTATATCCCTATCCATATGAACCTAATGCGGGGCGATTGTGCGCGAGGTCGCTTCCATACGTATACATACGTGTATCATCGTCACCGCCAAAGGGGAAGATATATACAGGGTAGCAGTAGGTCTCAGCGCGGTCAATGGTATTACATCCTAAGGGCGCGCTTGCATCCGTAGCGGAAACGACTGGTGGTTTGCCATTAGAGGCACCGCTGCGGGCCGCCTTCCGCTACGCGTCGCCCGTCTTACAGGTATAGTTGTAACGCTTCGCAGTGACGGAGCTCCTCGCTGCGCATTACACTAAAGGAGAGCGAGAAAGGGGCTCTACGCGCTATACTGCCCCGGCCGCAGTAATCTCAGCTATGTGTATCCATTTAGTCCGGACACGTAGCCCCTCTTCCCCCTCCCAAAGGCCTATCCAGTGTAATCCGAGCTTAATTGCCCGCCGAATCAATGCCTCCTGCTGCTGCTGCTGCTGCTACCACCCCTCTCTTCGATGCTAGAATTTCTGCGTAAGCAAATTACGACGATATCGACCTCCGACGAGCAGTAGCAACAGCGTTGAGGTGGTACTGCGCGGCGGGCGGCGCTCTGCTCGAGCACGAAAAGTCAGAATAGCCGAAATAACTGAGCGAGGGAGAGAGGAGCCGTGAGAGAGCCAGACGCCGGTATGGCGGTGATGATGATGATGATGCATTCTCTCGCAGCTGCAGGCCAGACGTAGAGCTTGCTGAGGAGCTGCTGCCGATTCAATTTCCGCACATATTCTGGCTAACAGAAATGTAACAAGGTATGGACGCCGACAGAGGGGGACGAGGGAAGCTTCGCAGGACAGAGAGTAAATCTGTTGTAATTAATTTAGTTCGGAAGCGATGGAGGGAGCGCGAGCGATTATTTCATCTATTTCTGCAGCCGAGCTGAATAATCGTAAAAATTCTGACCGAGAGTAGAGGGTGAATCTTGCGTTAACGATCTTAATCAAGGACTTTCGAGTCGGAAAATAATCGATATTCGAAGGGCCTGCGTGCGATACTCAAGCGGGAGGCAAACGAGCCAAGGCACATTTCCGCGTCAAATTCGTATTAAGTAAGTGCGAATTTAAGAGCCATCAGCAGCGTCACCGACGCTGCCGAGACGACATCGCGAGTAAGGGTGTGAGAGGAGCGACTGTGCCTTCGGGGGCAACACGATGGGGGAGTCGTCGTCTTCGGTAGACGCCACGGTTCCTGACTAATGAGAAATTAGGAAGGATCGAGACGGCGGCGCGCGCCAGCGGATGCTTAAGCAATATCCATTCACGCTCGAAAGAACCATCAGTCAAGTCGGCTAGTGGAGATGTGTTCGCGTTTGGTGTACCTCTAATGACTTTGTGCGAGCGACTACGCGAGTTTGCGGATTTAATTTGACAGAGTTGATTTTTGCGTGCGCGGGGGGTTAAACTTCAATTTGCCAGATTGAAATGACGTATTAGTGAAAGGACGCGCGGCTTCGACGTGAGAAGAATTTGATTTAATCTCGCTACGCTACGGAGATTTACCCGGGATTCAAGCTCGTGCTTCGATGAGAGATACCTGGAAGGATCTCTTTTGATTGCTCGGCGAAATACTTTGTTATTGCGAGCGCGTAACGATGCGTCGTGATAGAAGTGAGAGAGAGAGACACTCAACATTTATTGGCTTATCTTCTGTTACCATAGAATCCGTTGGAAGCGTTAAACCTGGACTCGATGATCAAAGGGCCATACGTTGCAGCTGCTGACGATCGAGGGATAAACCAATAAAAATTTGATCGCGCAAACGATTCTTCGTCGAAGGGAGAGTTTGATTTTCCACTGCTGCGATTTCCCGCGCCCGACTGCAACAAAGCGAATCGTTCTGCCTTTGTGCCGCCTCGATGATTGAAGCACTTTAGCGTCGGTTTTTTACCATTTCGCCGAAACGGAATCAGAGGAATAAGCACTGAAAGTTTAATTCTCGAAGGAAATACCGCGAACCGAGCTTAATCCGGCGAGATTCGCCGAAAACCACTGCGGCGCATCTGTCCGACTAATTGCTATACGCAGGCTTTTCGATAAATCGTGTGCGAGCACCGGACCCGCGCTGCTTTATTGCGCAATTATTTAACGCAGAGAGCGGAGCTAGAGATCGTAAGCCGCACGCATGTGCAGCTGGCAGGCCAGGCGGTCTCTCCGCCTCTGTCAATACCATTTGGCAACTAGGCGATCCAAATTCTCTGCCTCCTCCCTCAATTTACCTCCGCATCCGACCGCCCCTTTGTCTACTGCGCGGCATCGCTCGCCCTCCCCTCTGGCGCGAGAGTCAGTCGATAATTAGCGACACTCGTTCGTCAGAGCGACATGTCCGACTGATTACGTTGGCCGGCGGGCGCTCGCTGAAGAGCCGGTAGTTACCCTAGGCAAAAAATTCTCATGCTTTCCCGGTGCGGCTCTCTCTCTCTCTCTCTCTCTCTCTCTCTCTCTCTCTCTCTCTCTCGTTGGCTGGTTTTTTTCGCGCGCGCCGGTGTCACACGACCTCTAATTAATCGAGCCGAGAGACAGCAGCGCGCAAGGGAGTAGGCGTCATCGGCTCAAAGATAATTCCATTTTCGGATGCCAGCGTATAGTTGCGCTATACTCGCTGGGAGGGGTGTGAGGGAAAAATTTATGAGCCGAGTGAGAGAGAGGCGACGACTCTGTTCTCGCGCGCCGCTGGAATTAATACTAGACGACGCAGAGAAGAGTCATCCTGGGAAATTGGAATTCGGCTTTTTACATCGGCGCGGCGATGTTTTCTGCCGCGGCCGCGAGCGATAATTCATTCATCCCGAGAGAGGGAGAGCGAGCTTTAATACTACTCTCGCATTGATCCAACGGCCGCGTCGTCTTCATTTGAGAAGATCGTCCCGGCTGACCTACTTAACGCCGTTCTTATCAATTCGCCCGCTCTCGGCTTTTCAATAACCACTCGCTCCCATAAAATCCGTGCGATTATCCAGTGGCGCGTTGGAACGCGAAAAAAAGAGAGGAAGAAGAAAAAAGCCTTTGGATTACTTGCCGGCTTCTTCCTTCTTTTATTATTATACTTAGGACAGAGAAAGAAAGTATTAAGGCCCGCGTAATCGCGAGGACTGCGGTGGGGGGCAGAAGAGGGGATCGTAAAAGTCCTGCTCGTCGTACGTCGTAAAATTCAGAGGTGCTCATTACAGGCAGTTTCATCGGGAAAGATCGAGCTTGCACGCGCCGGAAACGAGTAGACGCGACGACGCTCGCCAGAGATCGCACTCGAGCCTGTTTTTGCCACAAGGCGAAATTAACGTCCTAAAGGGGGAGGACGATGCAAAAAGTTGGAAGATGCCGTCGCGCGAGACTCAGGAGGCAAACACTCCGGGGCGTGCTCGTGTGCGCTCTTATTTTCATTTAGAAAAAATTCCGCGACGACGAGCTCGGCGGCTCGTAATAATTTCGAGTATTAATTCGCCGCTGCTGTGAGCAAGAGGAGACTGTGAAACGTCGTCGTCGCTTGAAGCGCTGCGTCGCCTTGCGGTAATTTCGTATTTAATTGACTGCGCGGCGCGTGCTTGAGGTGTACGCTAAGAATTTTTATTCAATTTTTCCGAGAGCTTGCGCAAAGGTATACGTATTCGAGTGTAATTTTCAGCGAAAGGTGTTTGAACGTTGCTTGATATTAAACATTTTTATAACAACCATAAAATTATCGATACCGTTACTTATACGTCAGCTCAAAGCAGCCCCTCCTTCCGCGAGCAAGAAATCCAAGAGAGGGAGGCGAGACTGTTCCATCTTGATTAGACCAAATCCGCAGTATGATAAGCGAATATCCGCATTACACATACAGCGCACGAGCTATGCGGCGGCACCTGCGCGCGTTGCATCGCCGGCAGCGGCTGCGGCGGTTAACGTTATGGCCGCGCGATTTTCTCTGTCCGGCGCGCAGTTCTCCACATTCGACGTGTCTCCTGATAATGGTGTCGCTTGATCCCCACCCGGATTAGGCCATACCTGCCTGAGAGCAGTAGTCGCAGCGAGAGGGAGAGCCAGCTCTAGGCCGATATAAACTTGCTGAGACCGGAAATCGGGCTAGTACGCTGCAGCAAGTCGCGCGCGAGCGACGACCGTGACGAGGGTCACCTCTCTCCTCTCTCTCTCTCTCTCTCTCTCTCTCTCTCTCTCTCTCTCTCCGCCTCTTCGTGTGCGTACGCTCTCTCTCTCTCTCTCTCTCTCTTTCTCTCTCTCTCTCTTCCTCGTCGCAGCTATATAGCGCAGATAGATAGAGAGTAAGCCAAGCTTAGGTATGGGAAAGAAAGACACGTACACGTATGCATGTAGCCGTTGCTCAGGTATAGAGGAGGCGCGCAGTGTGTGGAAGCTCTTACGTCTACGAGGGATCGAGAGTGTAGCGAGGTGGAGAGATAGCGCGGGACGACAAGAACGAAGCGCTGCGCGCGAGTGCTATATAGAGGTATACCGTCGTCAGTGGGAAGGTCCGATCGTGTTTCCTGACCGTGGCATCTCCAGATCCCCCGGATTATGCCAGCCTGACACGGGACGTTACTATAACGGCGTCGCTCCTGCTCACGTACACACGCTCACACAGAGCGTCCACGGTATAGAGAGAGAGGATCTCTCTCTCGCTCTCTCTCTCTCTCTCTCTCTCTCTCTCTGCGCACGTAGGAAAGGAAGGTGCGCGTGTCCGGAGAGCCACGGAGGCATTAAATCCCCGGCTGAGGATCTCTGCAGGGCCACGCTTTACTGCCGCCGAGACCGCGAGGGGGCCGCTTCGCGGAAAGCGCTGTTTAAGTGGCTTAAAATAAGTACACCCCTTTTTCCTTTCTCTCTCTCTCTCTCTCTCTCTCTCTCTCTCTCTCTCTCTCTCTCTCTCTCTCTCTACTCGCTTTCCCTCATCGCTCAAGCGCCACCCCCGCACCCAGTTCGTTCGGTCTCCTATCTTCGGGAAGCTAATTACTTTTGGCCCGCGCACGACCACATCTCCGCTGAAAAACAATAGCAGCAGCAGCTAGAAGTTCCTCTCGGCCAGCGTAAGCCGCGCGAAAAGGAAAAGCCGACAAACAAACGTCGGGAGATCCGGAAGCGGCATTTCCGCGCCCCGGGAAAAGTGAAAGTTGCGGCAAGTTTCGATGAGAAAGAGCGAGTCGCGGCGAAAGGATATTCGTAAAGTCGTTAACGGGAGATGATAAAGTTGCATAAACAAAAAGCGAACTGGTATTATCGAAGTTTCTGCGCGCACACAGAACTGGACGAGATGCTGCGTTGACGCTGTTGCACGGCTGAGAGGATATTTCATTAGTTCGCGATTCTTTAATAACCTCGGCCGAAGGTGCAACTCGTTATTACGACGCAGTAGTATAGAAATTCAAGCGACGAGTAGTCGGAGTTCGCGTATGGTCAGACGGGGGCTCAGGAGCCATTAAATCGGAAGCAAAAGTTGCTTGATTAGTTTTCCGGCTGAAACTTGCTGCAGACATCGATTATACGACAGCAGATCGGTTCCGCTGTTCGATTGCGAAACTTCGGGAAGCGAACAGAAATATCATCAGAGCACTCGAATCTCGAGATACTGCACACTGCAGCGAGACAAGAGTATTCAAAGAAAATCAGAGGAGAATCTCTCTGCGTATAGCTGGGAACGAAAGCTTTTGTATGTTAAATCAACGAGCACTCGATGTTTCCAGTGTTCCTTACAGCGAGCGAGCGCCTCTTTGTTCCACCTTCGTCGTTTCTCTTTTCGCCGAGTTTCCCATTCTTTCCCCTCTGATTTCGTATACTCTTGCGCTTCTCCCTTCTTTTGTTCGCTGCTTACAACGTCTTATTGTATCACAATTTATGCTACTTTATCCACACTGCTTAGCTCCGACAATCTCTCTCTCTCTCTCTCTCTCTCTCTCTCTCTCTCTCTCTCTCTCTCTCTCTCTCTCTCTCTCTCTCTCTCTCTCTCTCTCTCTCTCTCTCTCTCTCTCTCTCTCTCTCTCTCTCTCTCTCTGCTACCTTAACGCGATAAGATGCATTTCTGATTTCATTTAAGGAGTTCAAGCTTAACGCGTTGAAATCTGTGTCACTGGATCGAAATTAATTC